>NW_027332034.1:567494-844994 GCF_048418815.1 Hemitrygon akajei
AGTCACACCCTTTTCCCCAACTTCCACTCACTTCCCTCCCTGTTTATTCAATGCCAACTCCTCATCCCTCTTCTCCTCCCACTCGGTGCCCGCTCTCCGGACTCTCGATTTAACCTTCTGCTGACAGCCATTTTATAACAGTGTGTGACTTTCCCTTGCACTCCCTCCACCACTAAGTGTGTCACTCCCTCACACTTACCATCTTGTTGTCCCCTTTCCCATCCGATCACTCACAGCCCCTTCCCTCCCTCTCTCGCATTCCTCTCCCCGCCACCTCAATGTTGTGCATCTTATGCCGGTTGGCTGCTATTTTGTGATACTAATTTTCGGCTCTCTCTCTCTGTTACCCAGTGAGTCACTCCCCTACTCACCCCCGTCACTCCTGACACCCTCCCCTCTCTGTCCCCTTGTCCGTTCCCACGCCATCCACCACATCCTGGGTGGTAAACAATTTCTGATGGGAAATTTCGCTCCCCCACCCAATCCCTTCCCTTCCCTCCATCGTTGAATGAGTCGCTCCCCTCTCCCTCCGTTGCGACACTCAACTCTCCGTCCCATCAGCCCTGATCACGTCCCGATCCTTTGCTCCCCATTTTCCCCGAACGCACAAACCTTTCTTGCAGTTCGTCTTATTTACGCAGGAAATGTCACCACGCATACTTCCTTCACTATAGAAACAGCCACTCACAGACACTCCCCATCCGGTTCCTCCCGTCCCTGTCCAATCAGACCACTCCCTTCCGTTCCATTACATCCCCACCCTCCATGTCCTATCACATCCCCTCCCTTACCACCATTCCAGGCCCCAGACAGTCCTTCCAGGTGAGGCAACACTTCACCTGTGAGTCTGCTGGAGTTGTCTATTGCACCCGGTGCTCCCGGTGCGGCCTCCTTTACATCTACGAGACCCGACGCAGATTGAGGGACCGCTTCGTCGAGCACCTATGCTCCCTCTGTCACAATAGACAGGACCTCCCGGTTGCCACCCACTTCAACTCTGCCTCTCATTCCCATCTAGATATGTCCATACATGGCATCCTCTACTGCCATGATGAGGTCAAATTCAGGCTGAAGGAGCAACAACACATCTACCGTCTGGGTAGCCTCCAGCATGGTGGTATGAAAATTGAATTCTCTAATTTCTGGTAATTCCCTCCCCTTCCCCTATCCCAGGTCCCTCTCTGCCTCTCTCCCCTTTCAACTTTCTGCTTCTGTATCTCTACAGTTCGTTCATGCTTATCCCCTCACATCCCCCTGTATCTTTCCTCTGATTGGTTTTCCACCTGGCGCCTCTAGGCCCTACCCCCTCCATTATCTCTATTACTGGGCTTTGGCCCTCTCATCCCCCCATTCCTCATGAAGGGTCACGGCCCGAAACGTTGGCTACTCTTTTCTCACTCATGCTGCCCGACCTGCTGATTTCTTCCAGCATTGTGTACGTATTCTACTTCCCCTCCCTCCCCGTCCCATCACTCCGCTCCCTTCCTGTAGTTTCACTCCTCCTCACCCCGTTTCTATCTTATCCATGTCGGCCACAGGTTTGTGACAGGAACTTTCGCCCCTCCCCTTTTCGTTCCCCTAAAGTGTCACTGATTTGCCACGCTCACCGTCTGATCAGTCCACTCCTTGTCCCATTACTCCTATTCCCCCCTCACCCCTCCTCGCCAAAACCCACATGGATATGTGTATGTGTGAATATCTGAGATACATACATTAGTTTATTCAATGACAACATTATTACAATTAAAACATATACAATACGCAAGGCTATATAAAACAGAAATAAAAATACTGTTATTACAATCCATAACACACTCGATCCCGGGATTGTATCAACACACACAAAATGATGGTGGAACACAGCAGGCCAGGTAGCATCTATAAGGCATCCATTGCATCGATGGGCACCGCATGTTCCTTCGCCATAGATTCTGTGTGTGACAGTGGCCATTGTAAGTCAGTGTCTCATTCCGTCCCTGGTGGCCACATTAACCAAGGATTCGCACATTTTAAATCAACGCGTCCCTCCCTCTCTTGTGCTCACTACTGTCAAAGCCGTTAGTCCCACCCCAGAGGCCATTTCAAGTGAAGTGTCTGCAATTTTCACTCAGCGCATCCCTCCCTTCCTGCTGACCATTTTCAGTATTATGTCGGTGTGTCTCTCCCTCCTTGGTGATAATTTTATATTCTGGCTTTAATCCTATTGTCAATCAGCACCTTACTCCCTCCCTGGTGATAATTTTCAACCAGTGCGTTATCCCCACCCGATCAGACATTTTAACTCTGCCTGTAAATCTCACTCTCTTGTCAGTGTATCACCCCTGCCATGAGAAACAAGGCCATCTTAATTCCGCCCATCACCCCTTCTATGGCGCCTATAGTCACTCAGCCCACCACTTTCTCCCTGAAGACCATTTTCAGTCCTCAGTATCGTCAGTTTTACAAAGTCGTCAACGTCCACACGTCCCTCGACTTTCTGTGTAACGAACAGACCCATGGGTGTTCCCGTCAAATTCCGTAAACGCAGCCCTGAGTTCTGTCAAACTCGGAATTCAGGTGTCCCCGCCAATTTCCAGGATCTCAGTACCATTGGAAATGAACGGGAAGAGTCCCATTGGGAGGCAGACAGTGGGAGTGATTGGGAAGGGCTGGGTCCCCTTGGGAGTGCAGAAGATGGGAAATGAACGGGAGGGGATGCTGAGGTTCACACATTCAGATGTTCACAGATCCACTCTCAGTCCGGGTCTGGGTTCCTGCAGAGATCTCAGTTCCTTCTCCCCGGACTGATTCCCGTACAGTCTGAAACAGATGGAAGAATAAGATGAAATAAACATATTGCGAAACAGTGTTAGTAACAGGGGACTAGGGTTAATGTTTCAACAACAGTCACAGACAAATATCACCAGAAAACTGATCCGCTGATATTTTATCACATTGAATATTAACACAAACACTCACTGGACCTCCTTCAGACTCGGGAGGGTCAGTATGAGGCGGCGGAGAGCCGGGACTGATCGGTCTGTGAGTGAGTTCCATCCCAGGTTCAGCTCTGTCAGTAATAGGCTTGTACTGAGAGCGGAGACGAGATCCTCGGCACCAGAATCTGTGAGACCGACGTCGCAGAGCCTGAAGATGCGAGAGAGTGAGGGTGAAGGAGACAGAGAGACAGGAGACGGTACAAATCCCCAGTGTTTATCAGTAACACAATTACTGATCACATTAATGTTCCGTATCAGACACCCAGTGACGTGGTGGATGGTCCCATCCTCATCACATTCGACAGGGGTTGTATTGAGAGCATCCTGAGCAGCTGCATCACTGCCTCGTTCGGAAATTGCACCATCTCGGATCACAAGAACCTGCAACGGATAGTGAGGTCAGCCGAGAAGATTATTGGGGTCTCTCTTTACGCCATTACGGACATTTTACAATACACGTTGCACCTGCAAAGCAAACAGCATTATGAAGGACCCCATACACCCCTCATACAATCTCTTCTCCCCCCTGCCGTCTGGGAAAAGGAATCGAAGTATTCGGGCTCTCACGACCAGACTATGTAACAGTTTTTTCCTGCAGGCTATCAGACACTTGAATACCCAGAGCCTGGACTGACACCTTACTGCCCTATTGTCTTATTTTTTATCTATTGCAATGCCTGCACGTTTTGTGCATTTTATGCAGTCCTGGGTAGGTCTGCAATCTAGTGTAGTTTTTTTCTGTGTTTTTTTTTCACATAGTTCAGTGTAGTTTTTGTACTGTTTTATGTCGCATCATGGTCCTGAAAAAAGATGTCTCGTTTTTTACTGTGTACTGTACCAGCTTTTATGATTGAAATGAAAATAAAAAGTGACTTGACTTGACTTGAGTGGTCTTCCAGGACCTCCGCCTTCTGGCGTGGGAGCCTTTGATGGATTATGTTGCTGTCCCAGTCAAAGTGGCTCTGATCAATGGGAGATCTTTATCTAATGAGACTTTTATTCTTAATGACTTTTTCACAGCACAAGGTTTGGATTTCTTACTGGTGACGGAAACCTGGCTAAGCACTGGGGAGCTTGCTCCACTTGTTGAACTTTGTCTAGTTGACTGCAACTTTTTTAGCACGCCTAGTCCTTCCGGACGTGGAGGAGTCTAGCCGCTGTGTTTAAGAAATATTTTAATTGCCGTCCACTGAACTCAGATTATTTCTCCAGCTTTGAGGTGCAATTAATTAATGTGGGCCTGGTCAATCCCCTTTTAAATGCTCTCCTTTATCACTCAATTTGCGGACTTCCTTACAAATATCATGCCCAACTTTGATTGAGTTCTGATTTTTGGTGATCTTACTATTTATGTTTGCCGTCCGGATAAGACTCTCATAAGTGATTTTATGCATCTGGTTGAGTCTTTTAATCTTGCTCTGCTTATCACCAGACCCACTCACAAGCAAGGCCATACACTTGACCTGGTCTTATTATCTGGTTTTCCAATCTGCAATGTGGAAATAATTGATGCTTGTCTGTCAGATCATAGCGCTGTTATGTTTGACACATCTCTCCCTTTTTCCCCTACAAAATCTCATCTTCCTGTATGTTGCTCTTGCTACAGTAACTCTTCGACTGCCAATAGGTTCTCTGAGGCTTTCAAAGCTACTCCTAATACCTGCATTATTGAGGCTTCTCCTCCCCATCTCAGCACTGAGGAACTTACCCCTTTAAATTGAAAAGGCCAAAGACTAAAGGGATGCCCTAAGGAGGGAGTGCAGAAGATCCGAACAAAAGTGGAAATGTGATTAGCTTCAAATTTCCTTTGAAATTTTGAGAAACAGTTTTCACAAATATCAGGAACCAGTAAAGCTGCGAGAGCAAAGTACTTTTCTGACCTGATTTCTAGCAACTCTCATAATCCCAAGGTCTTATTTAGTACCAGAAATTCCGTCATCTGTCCACCCCCAGTATCAGCTTACATGTGTCCCTTGCTAAGTCCAAAGAAATTTTAAAATTCTTCATTAGAAAAGTTGGGGACATTAGAATGAACATTCCCCACACACCCACCCCCTGCTCGTGACCTAGCTGTCTTGCTGGTTTGTTCATCTAAACCGGATTGCTTCCAACCCATTACGCTACTCTCCCTTACAAAGACTGTTTTCTACCATGAAACCTGCAACCTTCCCCCTTGACATTGCTCCTGCTGCCTTCCTCAAGGACCTCTTTGACATAGCCGGTCCCAGCATCCTCTCAGCATTATTAACAGCTCCCTGGCCACTGGTACCATTCAAACCTGCTTCAAGCGTGCTGTGCTACAGCCCCTCTGGAAAAAAAACTAACTCAGACCCTACCTTACCTAGTAACTATAAACCTATTTCTAAGCTTCCATTCCTATCAAAGCTTCTTGAAAAGGTTATTCTCAGTCAATTGCTGCCCTACCTACACAAAAATAACATCTTAAATAGATTAGCTTTCAGTCAGGTTTTAAGGCCTATCATAGCTCAGAGTCTGCCCTGCTGAAAGAGTACAGTGACCTGCTCCTCTCTATCGACTCAGGTGACTCTGCCATTCTAATCCTTCTTGACCTTAGCGCAGAGTTTGATACTATGGATCACACCATTTTAATAGACTGTCTCCAGTATTGGGTTGGCATTGATAGATCTGCCTTGAATTGGTTCATATCTTACCTTAAATCTTCTCTGTCAACACCGGCACATTTTTCTGTCCACCAGCTAGTCTCTCCTGTGGAGTCCCACAAAGTTCCATCCTAGGTCCCATTCTTTTCTCTCTATACATGATTCCCCTCAGTCAAATCATTCAAAAATATTACATTTCTTTCCATTCTTATGCTGACGACATACAGCTTTATCTCTCCCTGAAACCAAAAGATCAGTCAAATCTAGTTAACCTCAGGAACTGTCTTGAGGACATACTGTGTTGGATGGCACAAAACTTCTTACAACTGAATGAAGACAAGTCTGAAGTTGTCCTTTTTGGTCCCTCTGACTCCATCAAAGCGATTACTAGCAGTACTGATAATCTGTCCATCCTTGTCAAACCCCACATTAAAAAAAAAACATTGGTGTGATATTTGATTCCGCCTTTAAGTTTGACAAGCAAGTTAATACAGTGGTAAAAGCCATTTTGCAGCTTGGTACTATTGCCAAAATTAAGCCATTTCTCTCCTTCAAAGATCTTGAGAAAGTCATCCACGCTCTTATATCCTCCCGCTCCCTTTATACTGGGATTAATCAGTCGGTCCTGTCCCGTCTGCAACTGGTCGAGAACACTGCAGCCAGGCTCCTGAAAGTAGCCCGGAGGAGGGACCATATTACTCCAATTCTGGCCTCTCTCGATTGGATGCCAGTACAATTAGAATTGATTTTAAGGTTCTCCTGTTTGTTTATAAAGCCCTATGCGTTGCCCCCCATATTGCGGACCTACTAACCCCTTATTCTAATTCCAGGTCCCTCAGATTGGCTGACTTGAGGCTCCTGGCTGTCCCGTGATCTAAACTTAAGTTCGGGGTGATCATGCCTTTGCTGTTGTAGACCTTAGACTGTGGAACATTCCCCTCCCTGTCAAATCAGCCCGCTCCATTGACTCTTTTAAGTTCAGGCTCAAGACTTACCATTATTCACCAGCATTTGAATCTTTTTTCTGTGGCTGTTTCTTTTTTTTTTAGCTTGTTGCCTAGGCCCATGTGTTGTTTATTTTGTGCCTATAAGCTGGGTGCCTTGTGCATATGTCTATGTTTCTTGTACTTGTGATTTTAGCTACCTGCTCTGATCTGTAAAGCACTTTGGTCAACATGGGTTGTTTTTTTAATTTTTAAATGTGCTTTATAAACAATTTGACTTTGATTTGACTTGACTGTAAACACAATCTCCCACAATCTGGTACTTACACCAGTTTCTGTATTTTACACTCTGGGTTTCTCAGAGCCGTAGACACCAGTTTCACTCCTGAATCTCCCAGTTCATTATTAGTCAGGTCCAGCACCGTCAATGATTGGTTTGTATTGAGAGCGGAGGCGAGATCCTCAGCACCAGAATCTGTGAGACCAACTCTCTGCAGCCTGGAGATGAGAGAGAGTGAAGGTGAAGGACACAGAGAGACAGGAGACGGTACAAATCCCCAGTGTTTATCAGTAACACTAACACTGTTTATCAGTAACACTGTTTATCAGTGATCACATTAATGTTCAGTGTCAGACACCCAGTGACTGTAAGAGTGACAGTACTTACCACAGTTTCTGTATTTTACACTCCGGGTTCCTCAGAGCCGCAGACACCAGTTTCACTCCGGAATCTCCCAGTCCTTTCTCCCCAAGGCTAAACACAAAGAGACAAATTGATGAACAAAGCAATTCAAATCGCGGGTCTGAGGGAATTTCTCTCACTCGGATACTTCAGGAAATATTAAACCCTTCAGTAAATCACTGATCGGAGTTCCCATCACTGTCAATGTCCCTCACTCCCCAGCACCAGGGGATTCACCGAATGTCAGTAATTTAGTCTGTCGTTGTAACCCTGTAAACTCTACATATTCCAGCTCATACCCCGATGGTGAGGAAAATGTTCCTGAGATGTAAGAGAGTCAGAAAGGGCAGGGATGAAGGTTGGGAGAAAGTCCCACAGTGAGGAAGATTTGTGAAAGGGGAAATGTTGATGCGAGACGGTGGAAGAGACCCCACTTGAAGAAAAGGGATAGGAAGACAGAACCTGCAGTAGGGAGGGGATGGGGAAGAGCGGGCCCACAGGAGGAAGGGGATGGGGAAGAGAGGTCCAACAGGAGGAAGGGGATGGGGAAGAGATGTCTCACAGAAGGAAGGGGATGGGGAAGACAGGTCCCTCTGGAGGAAGGGGAATGGGGATGAGAAGTCCCACAGCAGTATACCGATGGAAAAAGATAATTCAACAAGATGAGATGATCCAGAAATAGATTGTACGGGAGGGGTGGGTCTGAAATGAGGCTCACAATCGGGAGCGGAGATGTGCCCATGGGGTCTGGGTATCTGGTATTGAGCACAGTCACACAGGTGGACTGATGGTGATAGTCACACACGGGGAAGGGCAGGGGAGGACAAACTCACAATGGTATTTCTTTCCTTCTCACTGGGACAGTCTGCTGACGGTCTCTTGTCCCTCACCGGGAAGGGGGTGTGAATCTCGAACCCACCTGCTGCAGTCAGTGTCGGTCTGGGTGTCAGTGTCAGTGAGAAGGGACATTGTCAATGGACGTGTCGCAGGCAGTGAGAAACACGGCCATTCCTGTCATTTACTACCATTAAACCAATGACCGTTGTTCACTGATCTGATGAAGTCTCCAACATCCCTTCACAAGAAACCACAGAACCCTCTCGTCCTTGAGGAATTACTGACCAATCCCCTGGGCATTTGTCACAATACTTTACAATCTGATTTACTACAGTTTTACCCAAATCTCTTTACATTGTAACAACACAATGGGACAGTTTCACAGTTCAGAGTGAGAGATGAATCAAGTTACCTCAACTCCTGGCACTTGTGTAGCCTGGGTCCCAGCCGCTGGATTCCTTCACACTGAATGTGGCAGTTCTCCAGTTTGAGGTGTTTTATTGTATCACAGAGTCCGATGGCATGAGACAGGACTGCGCAGTCAATCGGGGTCAATGTCATTCCACTGAATGAAAGTGTTTCCACAGATCTCAGTGCGGCCTCAGCCAGTCCACGATTCTGAGACTCAAACAGGTAGTGCAATGTGTTCAGGAGGCTCCTTTTACCAGCTTCACTCCATGTGTTTCCACTCTGACGTTTTACCTCCTCCTTCACCCAGTCAATCACCCGGCAGGTTGTTTGATGAGGAAATGGACCCAGAAACTCCTCCAGACACCAAACTGTCATTGGGGAGGAGAGACCAGCAACAAAATGGAGAAATATCTCAAATCGCCCATCTGTCGTGCTGTGGACTTCAGTGAGGAATTTCCGGATATCCCCGGGATGTGGATTCAGGAATTGTGCGACTGCAGCTACAAACTCTTGGATGGTGAGATGTGGGAATGTGTACACCACGCTCTGGGCAGAATCCTCTCTCTCCAAAAGCTCCATCAGGAACCCGGACAGGAACTGGGAAGGCTGCAGATTGTACTTGATCAAATCTCCATCTGTAAACACAATCTTCCTCTCGGACACTCCTCTGAAGGCCATCTGACCAACCCTGAGAAACACATCACGGGTGTTCTCAATCTCACGGCCGTGGTTTTTCAGGATGTTGTAAATATAGTAGGAGTACAGTTGGGTGATGGTCTTGGGAACTCGCTGCGGGTCCTTGACTCTTTGTGTGAAGAAGGGGCCCAGTACCAGAGCGAGGATCCAGCAGTAGGAGGGGTTGTAACTCATGGTGTACAGGATCTCGTTCTCCTTCACATGTTTGAAAACAGATGCCGCCACCGTCTGATCTTCAAAATGTCTGATGAAATATTCCTTCCGTTCCTCACCAGAAAATCCCATGATTTCAGCCCAGACACTGATCTTCGCCTTTTCCAATAAGTGTAATTCAGTGGGACGGGTGGTCACCAGCACTGAACATCCTGGTAGTAGCTTGCCCTGGATTAAACTGTACACAATGTCAGACACTTCACACCACAACTCGGGATCTGGGCACTGGTGCTTGGGTTCTGTATCTCTCCGACTGTCGGCAAAATCGATTTTGTGTTTGAATTCATCCAAACCATCAAATATAAACAGCAATCCCTCTGGGTTCTTCCAGATCTCTCTCAGGAATTTCCCAAAGTAAGGATATTGATCCAGAATCAGTTTCCTCAGGTTTATTCGACAGCTAATGGAGTTTAAATCCCGGAACTTGAAACTAAAGACAAGCTGGAACTGCTGGTATATTTTCCCTGTGGTCCAGTCATAAACAATCTTTTGTACCATTGTTGTTTTCCCGATCCCCGGGACTCCGGCCACTGCTGCCGAACTCCCAGATTTGGATTTACTCCAGGAAAAGCTGCTCTGGAATAACTGATCAGTCCGGATTTTTTCCAGCTCTCTGCGGAGATGTTTCTCTCTCCACTCCTCGTGGTCTCTGCCTCTTGCCAGTAGCTCATGTTCAACCAATCTCCGATCTCGAACAGTAGAAATCACCGTGAGCTCAGCGTATCGATCAGCCAGCTTGAAAACCCTGAGCTTCTCCCTCATCAGGATCGTGTTCACTCTCAGTGTTTCAGTTTGTGCCAGCAGAGTCTCCTTGTGTTTCTGTTGAATATCTTCCATGGGAACAGAGAACATAGTCAAAATGGTAAATGGCTCAACTGACAAAGAACTTTATAACAGCATTTCAACATTCAGTGTTTAAGGTTACATGAATTAATTGAATGCTTCCATGGATATTAGGACAGGAAGCAAAATTTTGTTCACAGACACCGGAACTGACAGTGATAGAATGTCCCAGAAAATATTCCATCCTGATAATCTGGTACTAATTACTTGTGAAGGCGAACATTCCCCTGATATCCTATTGCAATCCTGACTGCATTTCCTTTACAAATCATTTCACTATATTTAAAGCATTGTTTGCATCATTAACAGACGATGTTAATGTTGATCTGGTGTGGAAATATGGAGAGCAGGACACTGTGCATTTTGGCAAAGCTGCACACTGGAGAGTCACAGGTGTCCGCTGCTCTTGCATCAAAACTGGAGCAGAATATGCAGGAAATACTCAAGTCAGGCAGCATCCGTGGTGCGAATCACAGAGAAGTTTCCGATCAATAACCCAAATGGAAGTTTTCAGTTTCAGCGACGGAAGAGCAGAGGGAAGATGGAAAGGAATCTCTGTGAGTGGAAGTGACCACAAGTGCCTCAGTGTTTACGTCAAGTTTGTGGGAAAGGATGATGAAGTCTTGGCAACTGGTAGCGTTCAGTCTAGAACTGGGGTGTGAGGTCTCAGTTGACCATGGATGTTGCATCCCAGCTGACTAGATACGCCAGCCAGGACACTACGATATGGAGATCAACATGTTGCCAATGTAGCAAGCTCCCTCTCTCCTTGCATCTGAGGAACACAAAGAAACGGCAGAGACTGATACAGCTTGACACCAGAAAATCGCAGGAGTTGCCAGTCAGCGTTGAATGCAACGTAAGACTACCTTAGGGGCTCCAGCTCCAGGTTTATTCTCAGAGCCTTCCACATGAGTGGGTATAGGCAGTGGAGGTTTGAGATCAGACTTTTCCTTCTTCTGGATGAGCTGCTAACCACGACTGACAAGCCCCATTTTCCCAAAGCGAACAATGTAAGGTGCTAGTGACCCGCCTTTACCCTTTCTCTGGTCGGAAGCAACATCGGGCTTAGTAGCTAAGCTACATGTGAAAGCTTGACTTGGTTGTCAGAGGCTATTTGAGTCGCAGGGCACTGGGAACATTTAGTACTTTGTGGGAGGTTATCCCTACTACCACCCCCAGGTATAACAATCCTAAGCAACCAAGGGGCGCTGCATTATTGACAACAATAAATAGGTAAATTGGTTTATTTTTGTCACATGTAGCGAGGGACAATGGAAAACCTTTCTGCATTTCATCCCATCGGTGCAATTGGGTCGTACGAGTAAAAACAGAACAGAATAGTACAGGTAAACAGTTTTGCAGTTTCTGAGAAAACACAGTGCAGGCAGACAAAAAGGTACAAGGCCAAAGGTTCATTGGCAGATAACATTTGTTTTTGAACTATGCTGCAAAATCTGGGAGTGGGAGTGGGAGTTGGAGAGGGAAAGGGAGACACACACACACAAAAAGTTTGGGCAAACTGCATGGCAGTACTTAGTAACACCCGCTTTGCCAAGTATCACAGTTTGTAAATGCTTTTTGTAGCCAGCTATGAGTCTTTCAAGTCTTGTTGGGGAACACAACTCAAAATCCACAATGCACTACCTCAAGAGGTGCAAGCTGAAAGTTTTGCCATGGACCTCACAGTCCCCCGACCTAAACATCATCGAACATCTGTGGATACACCTCAAAAGAGCAGTGCATGCAAGACGGCCCAATAATCTCACAGAACATGAAGCCTTTTGCAAGGAAGAATGGGCGAAAATCCCACAAACAAGAATTGAAAGACATTTTGCTGGCTACAAAAAGCGTTTACAAGCTGTGATACTTGCCAAAGGGTGTTAGCACCATGCAGGGTGCCCCAAATTTTTCTTAGGGCCGTTTTCCTTTTTTTTGTTAGTTTGAAACTGTAAAAGATGGAAATAAAAGTTTTCTTGCTTAAAATATTGAAGGAATGTGTTATCTTTAACTTTATGCCATTTGGAAATCATGTCAACTTTTACTCGCTTAGCTATTCACAGTAACAGAAATTTTGACCAGGGGTGCCCAAACTTTTGCATGCCACTGTATGTATACATCTAGAGAGACAAAGACTTTCGCAAGTGTAAGGGAGCAGACTTTCGTGTCACTTTTAAACACCAGCTCAAAACATTTATATTGAACCTCACTTAAACTGTCAACATTTTGTCTTTTATTGTGATGCAGTTTGAACGACATTCTCAGGATGAAAAGTGCTTTATAAATAAGTTATTATTAATTATAACTTTTTCTCAGCCTAAACTGGCAAAACCTGCGGCAAGAGCATAGCCAAGCAGATTCATTTCAAAATTGATAGGTACATTCGAACTATTCGAGCATTGTTTGGTATTGTGGCTTTGCAAAGATTTACTTATTTTTTGTTTTGTAGACCTAATAATTGCTTAATACTATAGTGCTCCAGCTGTCGATATTACCATTGGGATAATGAATACCCTGTTCAGGTTCCACAGTTTTCAATTTGCTCTTTTAATTCAGCATGTTTCTGATGTTTTTCACTGACTGAGTTCTGTACGTTATACATGTGTTGAATGGCTATATCTATTAAATATGTTGATTTTCTTGTTTATCCTGCAAAATTATATCCAGGCGGTGATTATGGATTGTCCTATCTGTGATAATGGATTGGTCACAGTATGATTTGTAGGACTCTGACTCTAAATGTGGAGCAGGTTTGTGTGTATGGAATGGTGTGGTGTCGTTTATCAGATTGTATTTTAAAGCAAGATTTTTGTGAACCACCAGCTTCAAGGACAGCTTTAATTCTGCATCCATCGGAACATTGAATGACCACCTACAATGTTATTTTTGATTCTTAATGACAGTAACACTATTTGTAACATCGTGCATCTCCTTACTAATCACTACTCACTTAGATAACCACAATATAATTACGGAAGAGCAGAAAGGACGCCGTTGGGGTATGAAATTATCTACAGAACAACTGATCATAGATTATGATATTACGTGTCTAGTTCAGAAGAATAGCAGAAATCTTTCATATTCTATGATTAATTATCAACTATTTTTGTGAACGATTTTTGCCACTTGATTTTGCCTGATTGTAATCAGATTGTGGTAAACTGCTGAAGGATCCTGTAATATGTTAAATTGTCTGTCATCTCTCTTGGTATTATCTGCATTTATTGTCTTGAGTTTGTTGATCTTTTATTGTGTATTTTTGATAACCCTGTGTCAGCTACATGGTCCTGTATTGCTACAAGGAACCTTTCTGTTTTTAAGCCAAATCTGAGCTAAGCATTCTACAGTTCAGAATGTGGGGATGTCTGCCTTGGAGGTTCATGCTCATCCATTGGATGATTTTTTTTCTTCTATAGTACACGGAGACTACTGCATACTCAATGATTCAGGAACAGTTTCTTCTTAGCCAAGTATTTTCTGAATGGACGTTGAACCCATGGGCAGTGCCACATGAAGCTCTTTTATATCTATGCATATAAGTGTGTGTGTGTGTGAGTGTGTGTGTGTGTGTGTGTGTGTGTGTGTGTGCGTGCGTGCGTGCGTGCGTGCGTGCGTGCGTGCGTGTGTGTGTATGTAAGTAAAAACATGTGTTTGTTCATATTTGTCTTCTCCGTAGTGGACAGACGGTAAGGAAGCTTATCCTGTCTGGTGTTCTTTGTCCAGTGATGTTCCACGGGGCACCACACTGGGATCTGACATTATACACATGTTTTTATTTATAAATTCCCTGAAATAAAATGTTGCTGAAAGGGTCAGTAATTTTGCAGATCATATAATGATTGCTGGTTTTGTGGATAGAGCAGATGACTAGCGAAGGAAATAGTGGGAAATAGATTACTTGCAGATCTGTGAGTGGAAAAGGAATCTGGTGTTTAAACCAGCCAAAAATAAGGTGTTGCAAGTTTTAACGTAAAGACTCAGTGCACTGTTATTGTTAAGACCATTAACAATGTTAGCAGGCAGAGAGATCTTGGGGTCCAAGTTAACAGATCCCCAAAAGTAGATTCAACGGCTAGTATGGAGGGTGTATTTAAAGGGCAGGAAGATTTAAGTTGCAAAGAAGGCATGTCGCTCTGAGTTCAAGAGTTGGAAAGTTGTGCACAAATACATTGGTGACCCCGATGTTCCAGACGGCATCTGGAGCCAGCGACTTTCCAACCAGCCATGACTTCGGGCAACTCATACAGCACAATCTCTCTGAAGCTCCCGACTTTCTGAGACACTCAGCCCTACGTTTTGTTCAAGCAGGCTGAGGCCCAGTTCAATATCCGAGACATTACGGCCGACGCCACGCAGTACTACTATGGAGACAGCGTGCTAGACCAGGAGACGGAAGGCCAGATCATTGACTTCCTACGCTAGCCACCAATGGAGGACAGGTATACTAAGCTTAAGGTGCTCCTGATCCGTATCTTCGGACTCACCCACCGCGAACGGGCCGCGTGGCTCCTACACATGGACTGCACATCATCCGAGCTCATGAATTATACGCTGGCGCTCATGGACGGCCATAAACTGTGCCTTTTATTTAAATAGTTGTTCCTTGAGCAAATGCCAGTGGACATTCACCTCCTCCTCGCTAGGATTTCAGCGACCTACACAGGTTCGAGGCTGAAGCAGATGTCCTTTAGCAGAGCAAGCAACATGGAGTAACCTCCATTGGCCTAGCCACGATGGTGCACCCCAATGCCCAGGCCCCACAACCGAAGCCGCCGAGACCCACGGGGGGAGAAGTTGAAAGTTCAGAGCATTGGTGTTTATATCACCAAAGATGGGGCTCAGGCACGCGCTGCTGCCATCCACCATGTGCTTTGTCGGGAAACTCCGGGGCTAGCCGTCGCTAATGGCTACGACGGCTGGCCACAAAGACATCTTCCTGTACCTCTGGGACCGACACACCGGGCGCCGCTTCCTAGGCCGAAGTCAGCGTACTCCCCCCCTCGAACATGGACACTCATAACGCAGTCCAAGGCCCTGAACTCATCGCTGCAAATGGCACCATTATTTGGACATACAACCCGCAAACTACCTCACTGCATTTCAGGTTCAGCCGTTTCACTTGGACTTTCACATTGGCAGCGGTGTCACAGCCACTACTAGGGGCAGATTTCCTATGAGCCAACTGCCTCCTGGTCGACCTAAAACGCTGAGAATTTCCAGACTTTCCAGCTCGGAAAAGCCAAGCTACCAGTCCTCCACCTGGATTCCGTGACCCTCCATAGTCACCCCGCAGTTCTCCACGGCCGACTCCAAGCACGGCGTGCAGCACCACATCCCCACGCAAGGACCGCCGCTGCACGCCCGAGCTCGCAGGCTCCCACTCGCCAAGGAGGAGTTCCGTAAGATGGAAGAGATGTGAATGGTATGCCACTCAAACAGCCCGTGGGCATTCCCGCTGCACATGGTGCCCAAGTCCACAGGAGGATGGAGGCCCTGCGGAGACTACAGAAGCCTCAACGACGCCACAACTGCCAACAGATACCTGGTACCCCACATCCAGGACTTCACAGTGAACCTGCACGGAGCAACCATCTTCTCGAAAATCGACCTGGTCAGGGAATACCATCAGATCCCAGTGCACCCCGACGACGTGCCCAAGACAGCCCTCATCACCCCGGTCGGCTTGTTCAAATTCCTGAGGATGTCTTTCAGTCTCAAGAGTGCAGCCCAAACTTTTCAAAGGCTAATGGACTCGGTGGGACGCGGCCCGGATTTCGTTTTCACTTACTTGGTCGATACCCTGGTGGTCAGCAGTTCGCACGAGGAGCACACGCACATTTGTGCCAGTTCTGCCAACGCCTGAGTGACCACGGACTGGCAATCAATCCGGCAAAGTGCCAGTTTGGGCTGACGGAGATTGACTTCATATGCCACAGAGTCAACCGACATGGTGCAGTTCCCCTACCGGACATGGTCCAGGTCATCTGCTAGTTTCCCAAGCCCAGCACGGTCAAGAGCCTACAGGAGTTCGTAGGGATGGTCAGCTTTTATCCGCTTCGTGCCAGCGGTGGCACGCATCATGAGACCCTTGTTTCGCCTGATGGCCGGCAAGGCCAAAGAAGTGGCATGGGACATGGAGTCCATGGAGGCGTTCGAGCAGGCCAAGGAGACAGTGGCAAAGGCGGCCCTCCTACTGCACCGAGAGTTAATGTATCCATGACACTCACAGTCGACGCTTCCGACACGGCAGTCAGCGGAGTCCTGGAGCAGCTCGTTGAGGACCAGTGGCGACCACTCACATTCTTCTGCCGGCTCCTACGGCCAACAGAGGTGAAGTACAGCGCTATTGACAGAAATTTGCTAGCGCTCTACCTGGCTGTCTGGCATTTCCAGTATTTCCTCGAGGGAAGGGAGTTCACTGTGTGTACAGACCACAAGCCCCTCACCTTCACACTGGCCAAGGTATTGGACCCATGGTCGGCTCGGCAGCAGAGACACCTGTCCTTTATTTCAGAATTCACCACGGACGTCAGACACATCGCAGGGAAGAACAACGTCATTGCCGACACATTGTCTCGTCCCTGCCCCCACTCAGTAGGCATATCGTCCACTGGAATAGACTACGCAGCACTGGCGGAAGCACAAAGTTTGGACACCGAGATCCCGTCTTCCCGCACCGCCGTTTCAGGGCTCCAGTTGGAGGATATCTCAATCGGCCCGGCAGCGGATCGACTCCTGTGCGACGTGTCTGCCGGCAAACCCCAACCCGTGGTTCCAGAGGCATGGAGGCGCCGGGTGTTCGACACGCTGCACGACCTGGCCCACCCATCCATCCAGGCGTCCATCAAGCTGGTAGCAGACAGATTCGTCTGGCACAGTTTGCGCAAAAAGGTCGGACACTGGGTCAAGTCCTGCGTATACTGCCAGACTGCTGAAGTCCAGCGGCATGTGAAGTCTACCCTCCAGCAGTTCCACCCGACGCACAGGAGGTTCCAACACATCCACGTGGACATCATCAGCCCCCTGCCAGTCTCCTGGGGCACCAGGTATATCTTTACCATGGTAGACAGGTTCACCAGATGGCCAGAAGCCGTACCGCTCGCAGACACGTCCACTGAGTCCTGCACCAGGACTCTCAATGCCAGGTTCAGCCTCCCAACGGACATCACTTCAAACAGAGGGGCGCAGTTCATGTCTGCTTTGTGGGCACCTGGGCACCCAGCTGCATCACACCACAGAGTACCATCCCCAGTCCAACGATTTGGTAGAGCGATTCCACCGGCATCTCAAGTCAGCCCTGATGAGGTGCCTCAGGGGCCCCAAATGGACAACTGGCTTCCCTGGGTCCTACTGGGCATCCACACAGCCCCCAAGGAGGACCTGAACACCTCCTTGGCGGATTTGGTCTACGGTGCCCCCCTGACTGTCCGAGGTGTTTTCGTACCAGAGGCCCGAGGTTCTGAGGAAACTCCAGAAGTAATGCTAACGAGGCTGCAGGACAAGGTAGGAACCCTGGCACCGGTCTCGACCTCCAGGCATGGTCCCACGCCATCCTTCACCCCTAAAGACCTTCGAGACCATAAGACCATAAGACAAAGGATCAGAAGCTGGCCATTCGGCCCATCGAGTCTTCTCCGCCATTTCATCATGTGCTGATTCAATCTCCCGTTTAGTCCCATTCCCCCACCTTCTCACCATAAGAAACTGTGAGTAGGTTTTTATTCGCAGGGGCATGCACAGGTCACCTCTACAGCGGCCATATGAGGGACCCTTCAAGGTGATCCGGCACAACGGAAACACATGTATCGTGGAGATGGGTGGCCGAGAAGAGACTTTTACAGTGGACCGCCTCAAATCGGCGCACTTGGGCATTGAGCAACCAGTGGATGTGTACCTGCACCACGTCGGCGAGTCCGGCCACCCAGGCAAGCCGCACAAACTGGAGGCTCCACTCCCCCGATGGTGGTTTCTGGGGGGGGCAGTGATGTGGCGGCCCACACACGCGGGACTCGAACCGCCATTAGGAGCAGTGGGCAGACACGTGGTAGCGCGTTTGGAACTACCCGCTCGGAGCGGAACTTCTGAGGACACTCTGATGTCACGTCCGCCCCACGGGTCGCAGGGGCCTCTGGAAGAGGAGATTTAAGCGCGTGATTTTGAATCAGTAAAGGCATTTTGAGTCAGCTCTCTCTGCCTCCGTGTGTTTCTTTAGTTGTGTGTTTGCGCACGACTACAATATATTCTTTCCCAAAAAATATGAAGAATAAAAGAACAGAGAGGGTGGGTATCAGACCGGTTGAAAATGATGCCAGATTTGTAGTAATGGGTGAAAAGAAAATGATGGACAAACTCTGTAGAAGACACCAATTGTATGCCAAAATGTCAACGTGAGTGTTGTGCTACTAGGATAAAGAAGGAGCTTTTGAAGCTGAAAGGTCTGAAGATCGAAAAGGCACCTAGACAGGTAGATGCAATGTATCCAAAGCCAAGAGTGAAGGCTTCAGCAGAACCAACAGCTGGATTAATAGAAAAATGCATTGTAGAATATTCAGGCTGCAACAAGAGGTTCTCTGACTTGTTACATTAATCCAGAGATCAGTGAATGATTCATGGAGACATTTAAATCCAGATTCTGCCAAGCCATAGACTAACATTTGAGATGTGGTTTCAACTGTGCATTTCGTCACTCACCCATCAGTTCAGTGGGAAACTCAGATAACCCGTGGGTGATGTTCATGTATTCATGTGGATCAGGACCTGTTTAAATAAAACAAAATTGTTATCAAAACAGAGCTAATATAATCAAAACTGCTTATTTCAATGTATTTTTGTGTTCAGTGCGTGGTTTTAACATACCGAGCTCCTGTATTTCCCTCAGTATTCTGTCCAACTTCGGTAACTCAGTCCTCCATGTCACAAAGGATTCCCACATCGCCCTCCGGGCCCGGGAGCCTTTGCCATTCACCAAACTGAGGAAGAGTCTGGAACTCTCTGTCCGGTTTCCCTTCTCTGTCAGTTCAGTGACTTTCTAGAAATAGGAAACAATGAACTTATTGTGGAGCAGACAGACAAACATGGCAAATGTGCAGGAAAATATCTGTTCATAGTCCCAGTAGCTACAAAACAGATGCAGTCACCAGGCTGTTGTCTCATCCTCCCTGGGTTCAGTCATTAATAGAGAAACGTAACTGAAGGAAATTCAAAATCAATATTGTGTAAGAATAAGGATTTACTGACACCCTGCAGTAGATGCAACATGACTAATTTTCTCGATCCGTCAATGGCAAACGTTATATCCACAAGATGTGACAACAAGAACAGAAGAGAGGGGAGGGAGGGAGGGAGAGAGAGAGAGAGGGGGGGGGGGGGAGAGAGAGAGAGAGAGAGAGAGAGAGAGAGAGAGAGAGAGAGAGAGAGAGAGAGAGAGAGAGAGAGAGAGAGAGAGAGAGAGAGCGCAAAAAATGCGGGAGTCACTAAATCATGACTGAAGGATCATAGTTGGGTGCTTACATCCAAGGATAAATATTTAATCCAAACCGACTTTTGGGTTTAGGTCATTTACACTTCGCAAATGGCTTTGGCTACCAGTCTTCTGTTCCTTGACAAAGATTGAGCTTGTAACAATGCATTTCCTAAAAGCTGTGAATTCTAGCCCAGACGCCGCTGGCGCCTGTGTGATGAATGTGTGAAGTTTGCATGTCGTTTCGAAAACAGCATTATCTATATTTTGTAAATATGAATTGTCCTCTATGTTAGCACGTAAAATATCAAATAAATGTATTGTGGATTTAACTTGGAACAATATATTCCTAAAAGCTATGAATCCCACTCCACAGTCCTGCTGGCATTTGTGGGACATATGTGAAATTAGAAGGTGTGAAGTTTGTAGGTAGCGTCAAAAGAAAACATTGTCTATACTTGTAAATAGGGAATTGTCCTTTGTGTTTAGCAAATAAATATTGAGCCCACATTGGGCCAGCAGACCTTTCCACCGAAAACGTCTCGATTCCTGCTGTACCTTGTTTGGTCGAATAATGAAGCTGCTTTGTATCTACCAGTAACAGTCTGTCCGGTGATTTCATTCACACAACAACAGAAAGGATAGGCAGGTAGGTGGAGCAGTTGGTTTGAATCTGTTGTCAAGAAAAATGAAAAGTCCTTAAAAGAGGTGATATCAGGTTAAATGATGTTGATGTAAGAAATTGCACAGGTAAAGTGACTCCAACAGAAATTATATACAGGTCTCTTAACAGTAACCAAGATGTGGGCTACAAATTACAATAGGAGGCAGAAGAGGCATGTAAAAATCTCAATGTTAAAATAGTGGGGAATTTCAATATGCAGGTAGCTTTTGGAAAATCAGGTTGGTGCTGAATCCCAAATGAGAGAATTTACAGAATGCCTATGAGATGGCTTTTGAGAGAAGCCCATGGTTGAGCCCACTATAGGAAAGGAGTATCTGGATTTGGTGTTGTGTATTGCACCAGATTTGATTAGAGATCTTAATGTAAATAAACCCTTAAGGGGCAGTGATCATCAAATAACAGAACTCACACTGCAGTTTGAGAGGGAGAAGGTAAAGTTAGCGGCATCCGTATTACAGTGGAATAAAGGGATTTCAGAGGCATGAGAGAGGAGCTGGGAAAAATAAATTGGAGGAGGACACTAGCAGCGGCAACAGCAAAGCAGGAATTGATGCAGATTCTGGGAGCGATTCAGAAGGCGCCGGTAGAGGTAGATAATCCCAAAGATGAAAACTTATTCCAGAGGGAGGATGATCAACCGTGGCTGACGAGGAAGTCACTGCATCACAAAAGCAAACGAGAGGGCATAGGACTGGGAAGTTTTTACCAACCAGCAGAAAGCAACTAAAAAGCCGTAAGTAGAGAGTATATGATATATGAAGCAAGCCTAGTTAATAATGTAAAATGGCTCACCAAAAGGTTTTCCTGATATATATGTCCTTTTAGGGCAACCTATTGATTTTTGGGGTCGTAAGATATCAGCTTTGTGCATGGTAGTTCATGTCTACCCAATCTTAAAGTTTTTCCAGGAAGTTACCAGGAACGTTGATGAATGGAAGGAAGTGGGTGTTGTCTGCATGGATTTTAGTACGACATTTGACAAGGAACCACAAAGGAGGGTGGGCAAGAAAGTTCATTTGCTGAGCATTCAAGGTAAAGTGGTAATTTGGATTTGACATTGGCTTTTTGGAAGAAGACAGAGAGTGGTTAAATACTGTTGATTCTCTGACTGGGAGTTTTTAACTCGTGCTGTGCCACAGGAATTGGTGTTGGGTCCGTTGTTGTTTGTCATCTATATCGATGATCTGGCGATGATCTGGATTAAAATGTGGTTAAATGGATCAGCTAATTTGCGGATGATCCCAAGAGTGCAGACATGAGGAAGACTACCAAAGCTTGCAGCGGTATCTAAATCAGCTGAGAAATTGGACGAAAAATGACTTGTGCCATTTAATGCAGTCAAGTGCAGCATGTTGCACTTTGCAAGGGTTCATCTTTTACAGTGACCAGTAGGGCACTGAGGAGTGTGATAGAACAAAGTGATCTTGGAATACAAGTCCATAATTTATTAAAAGTTGCAGCAAAGGTAGACAGATCGGAAAGAGTATTTGGCACACCAGCCTTCATAAATGAAAATATCAAGTACGGAAGATGGGATATGATGTTGAACGTGTATATGAAGTTGGTGAGTCCTAATTTTGAGTATTGTGTGCAGTTCTGGTCACCTATTTATTGGACAGGTGTAAAGAAGTTTGAAAGAGTACTGAGAAAATTTACAGGGATTTTACTGGGACTTGAGGACCTGAGTTATAAGAAAAGATTGAACAGGTTAGGACTTTATGCCTTGAAACACAGAAGATTGAAGGGATATTTGATACAGGTACACAAAATTACGAGGGTTTTGATAGGGTAAATGCAAGCATTTTGCACTGCGGTAAAGAGGTACTACAACAAGAGATCATCAGTAAAGGATGAAAGGTCAAAAGTTCAAGGGGTGCATGAGGGGAAATTTCTTCACTCAGAGGGTGGTGAGAGTGTGGAACGAGCTAGCAGCGCAAGTGGTAGAGAGAAGTCTGGATAGATACATGGATGATAAGGGTATAGACTGCAATGTCCCAGTGCAGGTCAATGGGAATAGGCAGTTTAAGTAGTCCGGCATGGAATAGATGGGCCAAAGGCCTGTTTCTGTGCTGCACTTTTCTGTGACTATGACAAGTCAGACACTCATTGTTTGGGAACTCAGACGGAGACCAAGCCAACCAGGTTTCCCTCCCAAGTGAAGTCAGTTGGCCCAATTTACAATCTGACAGTTTAATATTCATCCTGGATTAATGATTTGAGGTGAATCCTGATAAGATGTGAAATTCATTTTAGACTGAATACCTGTTTAATGGTCCAGATATGCAGCCACTGCTCTTATATCACACGGAAAAATACAGCAGGTGTGAGAGGTAAAGGTGACACTGAACCTGTAGTTCCCAGTGCTCCCCACCTTAACAGCTAAAACCAGATCTGCTGGAAACAAGTCAGAGATCAAAGTCTTCATTGCCATTAGAACTCCTACAAAGTGCAACTTTATCAAGTTTCCTGGTAACTTCCTGGAAAAACTTTAAGATTGGGTAGATATGAACTACCATGCACAAAGCTGATATCTTATGACCCCAAAAATCAATAGGTTGTCCTAAAAGTGCATTTATATCATACAAACCTTTTGGTGAGCTATTTTACATTATTAGCTAGCCTATCTTCATATATCATATTCTCTCTACTTACGGCTTTTTAGTTGCTTTCTGCTGGTTGGGAAAAAATTTGTAGGAGTTTAATATCGTTCACTATTCCCTCCGATACCAGCAGTTCGTTGACAATACACTAAATACACTCACCTCATTTTCTTCTCTACTGAAATGACCCTCCTTTGTCAACATCCAACCGAGTCTTTCAACCTTTTCTTCAATCGCTTGTTTGAGTCTGTCCCTGTAGAACTTTGTCAGCTGGTACAGTCGGTACTCGCCCCCCTCTGCCAGGAGGTCAGAGATTGTAAACTCTGGCTCTGTGAATATAAAAAGAGAATGTAGACACAAACTCAAATATCCCTCGTGTCTACCGCTCTCACCCAACTCAACAAACAAATCAACTCTTGAACCTCAGTGTTCACCTGCTTTCAGCCACTAAAATTGATTTATTCCCAATCCCCAACACTAGATTTAAAACCGACCCAATAATGTTCTGGGCATTAAGTTACCAGAAGGACCACATTTAATGCAAATCAGTCCATCATCTCACCCACTCACACATTTCAGTTTACGATGGGCAATAAATGTTGGGACTGTCAATGGTAGTTAATTCCCAGAGATACTCTCTCCATCCTGGCGAATACACTTCCATTAATTCACAACCTGGAAATACACTGTCATTCGGAACATTGCATTTCCTCCAGTACACATCCTGGAAATCCTCAGAGCAAGTAGTACATTTCCTGTAGTGGGGTAACGGGTGCCCACACCCACACATTTCCACTCTCCTCTGGCCATCCCTCCAGAAAGGCTTCACATTTACCGTCCTCCCTGCCGCATTCTGCGAACATATCACTCTCATATTTCACTTACCTGCTCCTTGTTGGGCACTTGACAATTCCGTGTTTAATGAGCTTCCGAGGGGACAGGTAGTTCCCTCTCTTGTGCTGGTTCCAGAGTCCTGCTCAGTGTCTCTGATGTCACTGTCTCTGGGCTGACTTTGCTCCCCTTCATCTGCGGCCAGACTGCATTCTATTGGGGCATTGCCCTCAATCTGACCCTGCTTTGGTACCTTGCTTCCCGTATCCCGATCATTTTCCCTCGATGAGTTGCCTGGTAAAATCCTCTTGAGTACTTTCAGTATCCGATTTGAATTCCCACCTGAAATAAATGACGAATTGCAGGTTATACCAGAGTGATTTAGAGCTGAGCAGAACTGATTGAGACTAGCTGGGTGCAATGGACCAGAGACAACAGCTGACCAGATTTGGAGTGGGACTGTGCTGGTGAATGTGAACCGTACTTCCTGCCAGGTGACCATCCTGATAAGCCGGTGAATGGACACATCCACTCCCAGAAAATAAACAGGATGGATACAGTAATACTGATCTGTCACACGATGTCCAATCACATTGGTCACAGACTGACCATTCCCTTGAGACGCACATCGTCCGGTCCAATGGGTCGCAGACTGACCATTGCCTTGAGACGCACATCGTCCGGTCCAATGGGTCGCAGACTGACCATTGCCTTGAGACCTATGCTGTCCATCCCCTGGTTCCCATCGTGTCCCCCGCATGATGATCGTCATGTAACAAGTGTACACTTCATTGGCAAAGTCTCGCTTGGAGAGCTTTGCGTGTAGTTGCGGTTGCAAATCTATAGGATGGAGGTGATTCAGCTGGAAAGAGTGTAGTGGAGAATGACCAGTATGTCACTGGTCTAGGGTGTTGGTTTTCTGTTATATGGTTCGGCTGAGACTGATTGCCATGGAGCATGGGAGCTTGAAGGGTGACCTTACACACGTACGTATAATAATCACGGGCATAGATAGGGTAGATGGTCATAGTCTTTTTCCCCGGGGTGTCTAGGACTTGAGGGCAGAAGTTTATAAGGGACTGAAGGGAGATTTTTTCACGTGGCGGGTGATGGGTATAAATTACGTGCATTCAGAGGAGGCTGCAAACACAAATAAAATTACAAAGTTCAGAAGATGTGGGTTGGAAATAAGATAGAAGAAGTCCACAAGGGAAAGTTGGGAGAAGCTGTGGGGAAATGGGACAAGCTCAAACATTTATATCAGCATGAATTGTTTGGGCCGAAGGACCTGTTTCCAGGCAGGAATATCTGTTTTATTCCACCTGGAATCACAGAGATAAGCACAATCCCAATGCCTACAGGAGACAGAGACATTTGGTCAGCACATACCAGACTAATGGACGAAGTCTGCAAGGGTAATAAAGTGGCAGATTGTACTACAAAAGCCGTAGCAATCAGGCTCGCCCTCACCCTTGTGCCAGAAACAAGCGGCCCCACGCAATTGGTCCTAATGACACCTTCCTGTCTGGAGGACACACAAGCCTTGGGAGTTTTGCGCGTAGTTCTATTTGCTAAACTAGAGAAAGGATGTGATTAAGCTGGAAAGAGTGTAGTGGAGATCCACAAGTTTGTTACCAGATGGGGGTGTTGGAATTTGTGTTATATGGATCGGCAACAACAGTTTGCCAGGGAGCATGGGAGCTTGAATTGTGTCTTTACACACTTACATAAAATAATTTGGGGAGTAGATAGGGTAGATGGTCACCGTCCGTTTCCCAGTGCAAGGGACTTGAGTACAGAGATTTAAAAGTGATCAAAGGGGCATTTTTCACGTGGCGGGTGATGAGTATAAATTATGTTCAGCAAGAGGAGGCTACAAACACAAATAAAATTACAAAGTTGGAAACGTGTGTATAGGAAAAAGCATAGAAGAAGTCAGCAAGGGAAATTTGTGAAAAGTTGCAGGAAAATGGGGCAAGCTCAAAGACATTTAGATCAGCATGAATTAGATGGGCCGAAGGAGCTGTGTCCCGGCTGTAATCTCTGTTTTATTCCACCTGGAGTCACAGAGTTGAACACAATCATGATACAAACAGGAGATAGAGATATTTTGTCATTGGTTTCACCGGGTTTCCCAACAGAGATCCTGGGAATTTTAAATACAGATAGCAGATCACCTCAATAGAGAAATATTGAGAACTCACGTTCACCACTTGTCCACAGCCCAGACATGGACTCGGGTATTAAAACACCCAAGCAGACTGCATATTTATCCGCAATGAGCTGTCATCTGATCCGCAGCCATTCCCAACACCAACGATGTTCTCGGCTCGGCTACAGAAAACAGATTTCGGAAACTTCCCTGATCTTTAAACAGTAGCCGAAAAAACGAGGCGGGAGTGATAGCTGCCCTTCCAAATCCTGAAATGCTCAGTTATCACACAATCTCAGAATTCCTGGAAATGCTCCAACCATCTGGTCTGAATTTTAAAAATGAAAGTTGGAGATATCTTACACATCAAGACTTGTCTAGAGGTGATGCAGAAACTGACCCTGGACTTTTGCATAACCCACAAGACCGCTGTTGCATTCCTGTGTTTCGCCCACAGACATCTGATTCAGGAGTCCCTGTTACTTTCACTCAGGTGAAGCTTTGCATGGTGAGTGGAGTGATTCGACCATTACCGGTGTCAGGTCCCTGCGCTGGAACTGTTAGTTTGATCAATTACTCAAGCCTACTTTACCAGTGGGATCAATGACACTGATGAAGCTTTTTCTGTGCCCAGTTAACATCTGTGTAAGTTTCATTGTCTGTTCTCGTGTGCGCCAACAGGGCAGAAGTTTAATTATAAAGATCCCAATGATCATACCTGTTGCCATTCTGATTCCGACTGACGATTGTTGATTGTCGTCTTCTTATTTACACTTTGGTCCCGGAGAAGCAAACCCCACCTGCTGGTGATACCCTGAATTACACACAACAAGCAGACTGAGTCAGAGAGTACGATTACTTTGTAAATATGACAGTATCTCCAACCCCTGTATCAGAGCAGCAGTTGGCTTAGGGACAAAACATTTCTTGTTAGTATTAACTCCCAAACCATGTCTGTATGTTGTTATGAACATCGGCGACAGATAAGAGAGAGGGGGAAATTGCTGACTAACCGTATTGTGACTCCTTTTTGAATTATTTACTGTTTCGCTGCAAGGACAATAGTTTGCTCATAAACATCCCTCAGTGGACTGAAGGAGTGACCTTATTTGATGGACACAGTCATTCAGGAGTGATGGATAGCTGAGTCCCCATGAGTAGGGATAAAAGACAGGTCTGGAGAGGCACCCTTCAGACACGCCAGTGGACACTGATTGAGTGTTGAAACCCACAAAAAGGTGGGGGATTCGAAGACCGAACCAGGAGGTCGGTCATTAAGGCTATCAGTGTTAACGCAGGGCCGGTGGGGACTTGTGTGTGTGTCCACTCATGCCAGAGTGACGAGTCCACCACAGAAGAACGGTCTAGCAGAAGGACGGAGAGGTCCTAACTGAATGACCACACCGATACGACGGATTAAGAAAGCAAACGAAGGTTTGCCTGACTGTAGCTGTTACATCTCCCTCGCTCCCTCTGTCTCCCCAAAGATTACAATACAACAACTATATCTACATCAGCACTCATGAACTGACCTGAACATTATACTTTTCTATGACAATTTATTTACCCCTAGACATCGATAGAGCTAGTTTATTATTGCTTATTATTATTCCTACACTTTTAGGTTTATTACTGCTAACTGGTTTTATATGTATATTTGCATTATTGATATGGTTTTGCTTATTTTTATTAATAAATACCTTTAGTTTGGTACAACCAGACTCCAGCGGATACTTCTTTCTCTGCTGGTCTGACACCCAGTTACAGGGTACGTAACAAATTGGGGCCTCGTCTCGAGATTTAATACCAAATTAGGGGATCGGGATAAACGTCCCTTATCTGATCTGGTTGTGAGATTAACCAGACGGGAAAATAGCAGAGATGGACATTGTCAATTTTTTAAAAGATCCGACTGCGGGGGCATTAGAGGTTGCCAGGAAGGCTGAATTGGTGAATGTTGCGAAACGATTAGAGCTCCCAGAGGTTAAATCGTCGATGAGAAAGGTGGATATACAGAGAGAAATAGCTATGCATTATGTATCCAAGGGTGTGTTCACCCCAGATGAATTGGACCTGTTCCGTGAGAGGAAACCAGCCGAGGGGGAGGTTCAGTTAGAGATAGAAAAATTAAAGTTGGCAGAGAAAGAGAAACAGAGGAAGCATGAACTTCAGATGAGACAGTTGGAAATAGTGGAGGAAGAAAGGGAAGCTGAAAGGAGGAAAGAGGCGGCTGAAAGAGAGAAGGAAGAAGCTGAAAGGCAGATGGAGGAAAGGGAGAAAGAGAGGCAGCATGTGCTGGAAATAGAGAGGTTAAAGGTACAGCAGGGAAGAGACCGGGCGGCAGACCCAAGTGAGGGGTTCAAGATTAGTCGGGAGATCCAGTTGGTACCTCCATTCGAGGAGACGGATGTCGATAAGTTCTTCCTCCATTTTGAGAAAGTGGCTGTGAATCAGAACTGGCGTGGGAGAAAATGGGCTGTTCTGTTACAGAGCATACTTAGGGGGAAGGCTCAGCAAGCGTATTCGGCATTGTCCATGGATGAGTCTAGGAATTATGAGGAAGTAAAAAGGGCAGTACTGAGGAGTTACAAGTTGGTGCCAGAGGCTTACCGGCAGAAGTTCCGGAATTTGAAGAAGTCCTGGAACCACACGTATTTAGAGTTTGCCCGTGAGATAGAGATGTGTTATGAGCGTTGGTGCGCCTCAAAAGGGGTTGTTGGAGATTATGATAAACTGGTGATAAATTTAAACGTTGTATCCCCGAAAATATGAAGACGTACTTGGATGAGAAGGAGACAGAGACTCTGTCTGCGACTGCCAAATTAGCAGACGAGTATGCCCTAACCCACAAGGCAAAGTTTTCCTCAAAGAAGATTTACCAGAAAGGCAGTAGGGACGGTAAAGAAAGCCCACCGGCTAAGGCAGAGAATAAGCCGGAAGCTAGTGGAAAAGGTAAGGAGGAGGAAAAGCAGGCTGGCAGGAAGGTTCCTAGCTTTACCTGTTACCTGTTATAATTGTGGGAAAGCTGGTCAGATAGCATCTCAGTGTTTTCCTCCGAAGGAGACAGGGAAAGGGAAAACGGCAGTACCGACAGGTTGCATTGAGTCGGTCAGCAGATCGATGGGGAAGGCAAAGGTAGATAGAGTTCGAGAGGGGCGTTAGAAACTTATTTCGGAAGGGACGGTGTCTGTGAAATAAGGAGAAACCCCAGTTTCAGTGAGGATCTGGAGGGATACTGGGGCTGACCAGTCATTGATCCTAAGGAAGGTGCTAGATTTCGGTCCTGAAACTGGAGAGGTTGTGTTAAGAGGCATAGGAAAAGGAACAGAAGCTGTGCCTTTGCACAGGATCATTTTAAAATGTGACCTGGTGTCTAGACCAGTCGAAATAGGGGTGCGGTCAGAATTACCGAGAGACGGCGTGGACGTCCTTCTTGGCAATGATTTAGCAGGTGGTGACGTGTGTTCAGCAGTGAAACTGACGAGCAAGCCTGTGAGTGCTGAGAACCCACCCCGAGATTTTAAGATTTATCCCGCATGCGCAGTCACTCGCAGCATGTCGAGAAAGGCAGCTGAGAAAGAAGTCAGTTTAAATGAGTCCAGTGTTGATTTGGCTGAGACGTTTTTACCGACCCTGTACCAAAGAGGTTAGGGGATGGTAAAACGGAGAATAGGGAGGTGAAGGAGGGTAAAGGAGAGGAGGTAGACTTACCCTAAGCAAAGAGGGAATTTATAAAGGCACAGAGTAAAGATGAGAAACAGATAAGGCAGTTAGAAGGTCCAGGGTTGGACACGGATGATCTGTCTGGCTTGACAGAAATGTTTGAAGAAGTTGAAGAATTTAAATGATAATGATATCAGGGCAGTCCTAGACGAAAAGGATGCCATTACCTTGAAGGAGTCTGCCTGGTTAGCAGATGAAGTTGTTTTAACCCGCAGGGTTGAGTTTACTCCGGATGGGAGTTGCCCAGAGAATAACTGGGAGGATCAGGGGAAATTCGAATTTGAAAAGGAGACTGGTATTGAAAGCCTGGAAAAAGTAGATGTCCCGTTTGACTGTGTTCAGGGTGTGCAGGGTGTGGATGCACAGGGTACTGAACCTAGTATTGAAACTCAGGAAAAGTCTGAGGTATCTGATTTAGTTGAAAAGGAATGCAGTTCTTTTGGGTCAGATGGACTTGGTTCAGTGAAGAAAGGGTTAACTTTGGTACCAGTGGAAAGTGAGAATTCTCAGTTGTTTCTGTTAAAAGTTAATGATGAAATGAAAGCTGGTGATGTGAATATTATTGAAGGAGAAGGGAAAGGTGTTGTTCCTAAATTGAATAAAGAAAATTTAAAGTCTGAATTGGTTTTAGAAGGATTGACAAAAGTGGAGGGATCGTTAACTGAACAATGGCTTGTTAACAAGGTGCCTGTGAATCAATTGCAGTTTGTTTGGAAATTTAAAGATAAACAACTCGCTGATGTTATTCAAGTATGTGATTTGGAGAGGTAGAACTTGAAATGTTGTTTTGACCAAGATGGATCATCTGCCGCTGTTAAACTGAAAACAAATAGAATGAAAGATCCTGAAGATAAAATTAATGACTTGCTTAAAAATAACGAATTGTGTTGAAGTTCAGCAAATGGGCTTAGTTTGGGAAACACTGGTGATAAGATAACTCCTGTGAAAGGAGTCTGTGATGGCCTATTCCACACTGGTGAGCAAGCTAACCACGTGAGAGTGAAATGGAAAAGGGACAAAGATTGACAAAATGCCACAGGATCTGGTTTTGAGGGATATTGACAAAGCATGTGAAAGATAAAAACACCATGGAAGATTGATTGTTTGAATGTTAAGTTTAAAAGTAAAATAGAGATTAGTATTTGCACAAACTTTTATAATGTACCACAGTATAATCACACATGCATTGGTTAACACTTTGTAATAGACACATGAGCTACGAGCACAACCTTTAGTATTTTTTTTGCTAACATGAAGTAAAAAGTAAGCAGTTATTAAATTGGAGTCTGTTGTTACAGGAATTTGATATTAAAATACAACATGTAAAAGGGAGTGACAATGTAATTGCTGATTGTTCATCTAGATGTTAATTTGAACGTGTATCTATTATTTTAGTAGTTAAGACAACTACTGTATTTGTTAAACTCTGTAATTCAGTCATGTGCATTATTAGTTAATTTTCCCCCTGGTGAAAATTCCCAGAAGGATGGGGGTGTTATGAGTGATGAATAGACCTGATGGACAATGGGGTACAGAGTTAACCGTCACCACCCCCCCCCCTCCCCGAGTACCACGAACTATTACTGTTGCTATGCTGACCATGAGAAAGAGAGACGGAAAAACAAGCAAGAACATCGGCGACAGATAAGAGAGAGGGGGAAATTGCTGATTAACCATATTGTGACTCCTTTTTGAATTATTTACTGTTTCGCTGCAAGGACAATAGTTTGCTCATAAACATTCCTCAGTGGACTGAAGGAGTGGCCTGATTTGATGGACACAGTCAATCAGGAGTGATGGATAGCTGAGTCCCCGTGAGTAGGGATAAAAGACAGGTCTGGAGAGACACCCTTCAGACACGCCAGTGGACACTGATTAAGTGTTGTAACCCACAAGAAAGGTGGGGGCTTTGAAGACCAAACCAGGAGGTCGGTCATTAAGGCAATCACTGTAAAACCAGGGCCGGTGGGGGCTTGTGTGCGTGTCCACTCATGCCAGAGTGACGAGTCCACCACAGAAGAACGGTCCAGCAGAAGGACGGAGAGGTCACTACTGAATAACCACAACGATATGACGGATTAAGAAAACAAAGGAATATTTGGCTGCTGTAGCTGTTACATCTCGTTCGCTCTCTCTCTCTCTCTTTTTCTCTCCAACGATTACAATACAACAACCATAACTACATCAGCACTCATGAACTGAACAGAACTTTATACTTTTCTATGACAAATCATTTACCCCTAGACATCGATAGAGCTTGTTTATTATTGCTTATTATTATTCCTACACTTTCAGGTTTATTACTGCTAACTGGTTTTATATGTATATTTGCATTATTGATATGGTTTTACTTATTTTTATTAATAAATACCTTTAGTTTGGTACCACCAGACTCCAACGGATTCTTCTTTCTCTGCTGGTTAGACACCCAGTTACGGGGTATGTAACAGTGTCTATACAGCGCTTCTACTGATAGAGTCACAGAACAACAGAGCACAGATACAGACCTTTCAGCCCAACAAGACAATGCTGATGACAGTGCCCACAGAGATGGTCCCAATTTCTTGTGATGGGCCCATTTCTCTCCTGGCCTCTTCACTCCATCTACACGTACCAACTGCTTCTGGAATTATACAATTCTGCATGGGAATTATCAACCAGTGAGTCTTACTTCAGTGGTTGGTATGTTGATGGCGAAGATCCTGAGAGAAAGGATTTATGAACATTTTGGGAGGTATAATATGATTAGGAATAGTCAGTATGGATTTGTCAAGGGCAGGACATGCCTTAGGAGCCTGATAGAATTTTTTGAGGATGTGACTAAACACATTGATGAAGGAAGAGCAGTGGATGTGGTGTCTATGGATCTCAGCAAGGCAATTGATAAGGTACCCAATACAAGGCTTATAGAGACAGTAAGGAGGCATGGGATCCAAGGGGACATTGCTTTGTGGATCCAGAACTGGGTTTCCTACAGAAGGCAAACAGTGGTTGTCATATTCTGCATAGAGGTTGGTGAGCAGTGGTGTGCCTCAGGGATCTGTTCTGGGACCCTTACTCTTCATGATTTCTATTAATGATCTGGATGAGGAAGTGGAGGAATGGGTTAGTAAGTTTGCTGATGACACAAAGGTTGGGGGTGTTGTGGATAGTGTGGAGGGCTGTCAGAGGTTACTGCGGGACATTGATAGGATACAAAACTGGACTGAGAAGTGGTAGATGGAGTTCAACCCAGATAACAGTGAAGTTGTTCATTTTGGTAGGTCAAATATGATGGGAGAATATGGTATTAATGGTAAGACTCTTGGCAGTGTGGAGAATCAGAGGGATCTTGGAGTCCGAGTCCATAGGACACTCAAAGCAGCTGCGCAGGTTGACTCTGTGGTTAAGAAAGTGTACGGTGTATTGGCCTTCAGCAATTGTGGAACTGAATTTAGGAGCTGTGAGGTAATGTTGCTGCTATATAGGACCCTGGCCAGACCCTACTTGGAGTACTGTGCTCATTTCTGGTCGCCTCACTATAGGAAGGACATGGAGACCATAGAAAGGATGCAGAGGAGATTTACAAGGATGTTGACCGGATTGGGGAGCATGACTTATGAAAACAGGTAGAGTGAACTCGGCCCTCTCTCCTTGGAGCAAAGGAGGATGAGAGGTGACCTGATAGAGGTATATAAGATGATGAGAGGCATTGATCATGTGGATTGTCAAAGGCATTTTTCCCAGGGCTGAAATGGTTGCCACAGGAGGACATAGGTTTAAGGTGCTGGGGAGTAGGTACAGAGGAGATGTCAGAGGTAAGTTTACTACTCAGAGAGTGGATAGTGCGTGAATTGGGCTGACGGCAACAGTGGTGGAGGCGGATACGATAGGTTCTTTTAAGGGACTTCTGTATGGGTACATGGAGCTTAGAAAAATAGAATAACTCTAGTAATTTCTAAGGTAGGGTCATGTTCGGCGCAACTTTGTAGGCAGAAAGGTCTGTATTGTGCTGTAGGTTTTCTATATTTCAATGTTTCTATCCACTTCCCCTGGCACTTCCCTCCACATAATCACCAACCTCTGCATCGAACCGTTGCTGCTCGTGTTGGTTTTGCAATCTAATTACCACTCCTCTGGTCATTTATATCCCCTATAATCTACGATAATCTTCACCGTGAAAACCATCTACTAATATTGGGTCATCTGCGAACTTACTGGTCAAGTCTTGTACATTCACATCCAAATGTTTGTAGGATAGTAACCGGTCTGGAACCTGATTGTGCGTGTCCGGAGACACCTGTACCTTCTACCTGATAGCAGCAGTGAGAAAAGTGCATTGCCTGGACAGTGAGTATCTTTGATGCTGGATGTTGCTTTCTTACGGCCACATTTCATGTGGATATGCTGAATGTTTGAGAGATATTTACCCACAACATACTGGGCCAAATCCATTACCTTTTGAAGGATTTTCTGCTCAAAGGCATTGGAGTTCTCCGACCTGTCCATAACGCAGTCAGCAAACTTTCCACCACACATCTATAGAGGTTCGCTGAGGTTTTTGATGACATACCTGATCTCCTCAGACTCATGAGGAAATAGGGGTGCTGTCGTACATTCTTCCCTATTATATTTATATGATGCATCCAGGACAGAACCTCTGATATAGTAACACGCAAGAACTTAAAGTTCCTGACCCTCTCCAACTCTGATCCTCTTGATGATTACTGGCTCAGGGAACTCTGGCTTCCCTCTCCTGAATTCTACAATCAGGTTTTTGGTCTTATTGATATTGAGTGAGAGGTTGTTGTTATTACACCACTCAGCCCAGATTTGTCTCCCTCCTGTATGCTGATTCACCACCCCTTTTGATAGAGTCCACAACAGAGGTATCATCATCAAACTTATATATGTTGGTGGAGCAGTGCTTAGCCATAAGGTCACAGGTGTAAAGCCAGTAGATCAGGGGACGAAGTACACATCCCTGTGGTGCTCCTGTGCTGATGGAGATTGTGGTGGAGATGTTTTTTGTCTATCTGAATTGAGTGGGGTCTACAAGTGAGGATATCCAGGATCCAATTGCACAAGGAAGTATTGAGGTCAGGTCTAAGAGTTTACTGATAAGTTTTGAGGGGTTGATGATATTAAAGGTACTCTGATAATTTTTACTTTGAACGTACTCAGCGTCCCGTATGAGGCAAATGACATCGAGCTGCAGCTCCAGTTCCTTAACGCATTCTCTGAGGAGTTGCAGCTTGCTGCACCTGGTGCAGATGTGGTTATCTGGGAGGCTGGAGGTCTCCCAGAATTTCCAGCAATTTCCCTCTTTTATTTTGAATAATGCACAAACACCGACTGTATTCAAGATGCTTGTGATATCCTGAACAGATTTTGCAGAAATGCAATGCCCATATTCATTAGTTTTCTCCTCATTCCATACAGTCCATACAGTCAATGTTCACAACATCTCACCTCCCCGTCAATCTGTTACATCCTGAGGTCACTTGTCTCTTCACTGAGGGGCAGTGATCAGAGAATGAAAAAAACATGCAACACTCCTTCGTGGGCTATTACTGAATAATGGCTCACCAAAAATAGCCGAAAAAGCGAAGAAGAAAGCTCTACGTCATATGCTGAATTTAATTAGGACCAAGAGTAATGCAGCAACATGCTGTAACAATGAAATGAAAGTTGTGATGGATCCTTCTACCCTGCCTCGTTCTGCATTTAATTCAATTTATGCTGGTGATCCTTCCCCCCAGTTCACTGCCCCTGGGGGCGTGGGTCCTCTCTCAATCCCGACCTTGCAGACTACCCCAACATACAATGGAAAGGAAACTGCTGCCCATCCAGGAACAGTGATCATGCACAGTCATTGTTGCATCACCAGTGCAGGGGGTGGGGCCTCCAAGTGAAACCCGCAGATGCTGCAGACCAGCGGTAAAATAAGAGAGGGACACAGGTTGAACATGATGGGGAGGTGGATGAAGAGATGGAAGCAGCTGGGAGAAGGGATCAAGGACGATCACTGATGGTCCTTCAGCAATACACAGGTACTGAATTAATAGTAGATACTACTGTATAAAAGATTCTAAACATGACCAAAGATAGAACAGGAAATTTGGCATATACCCTTCTCCCCTAACCAAATGTTATCAACACACCATGGAAAATATCCCATCCAGATACTTGGCTACTGCTCTGTCCATGACTGCAAGGAACTGCAGAGAGCTGTGGACAGAGATGAGCACACCATAGAAATCAACATCCCCTCCACTGACTGTCTGTACTTCCCACTGACTCAGTAAAGCTGGCCGTGTACTCCACAATCTGGGACATTCTCACTTCTCACACATTCCCCATTGAGGAGAAGCTACAAAACCCTTAAACCATGTACCACCAGGCTCAAGGACAGTTTCCATTCTCCTGTTATCAGCAAACTGAATGCCCCCAGTGTGATAAGATGGACAGCTGACAACACTGTGTTACTTGAAGTAATCTGACACTTTCTGCACTTTATCTGGAAACATAGCACTTTGTAACACTGTTATTGTTTTACCTTGTATCATTCAACGTACTGTTTAATGAATTGATGTGTGTGGACGGGTCAAAAGACAAGATTTTCAGTGAAACTCTATACATGACAATAATAAACAAATTTCCCATTCTAATGATGTGGAAAATATTAGACAGCCTGGGTTTCCAGGTTGGATCTTCTGCAGGGAGAGTTAAGTGAAGTCCAGAATTTTTTTAGGAGCCCAGATACACGGAAACAATTATCGAACCCAGGCATCGATCCAGCTGATGTTTGGATCTGCTACCGGGCCAGGTGATGGAGATAAAGTTCCCAGGATACATCTCAACGGATGGGTTCAGTCTCAGCCTCACCACCTCATCCCGCTCCTAGGACCACAGCACCAGGGGCTGAGCGGCGGCTCATCTCAGGAGGTTTTGTGTGAAAGTCCCACAACCCAGACCCACCCAGCAGGTTCTGTCCAGGAAGTGATGAGAGGAAATAACATCACTCGGGACCAGCCTCAATTCTCACCTACGGGATTTGTTGGTCTCGTCCCACAGAGAATGATCTTTCCCCAAGGTCCCCGCCCCAGGGGGTAAGGTCACTCTCCTGATCCCAACCCCACAGACAATCTGCCGCATCCATCCACACAAAAAAAAATCACTTCCCATCCCAGGACTGAGCATGGGCAATGTGCTCACATGTCTTAGAGCGGGGGTAAGGCCTAAGAAACAAACCTGCAGGTGCTGCCGATCTGCGGTAAAAAGGGAGCAGGTAACAGGATCACGTGATGGGTGCAGGGTTTCTCATTTAAACCAGTGACTCTGTTCCTCACTCCTCTCACGCTGCCTGATCCACCTGCCACCATTTCCACATTTCAAATTTACACCAGCTACATTTTTAATTTTTCTCTCTGCATCTTCCTTGTCTCATCCCTGCACCTCCTGGGTCACAGACATAGGGGTTGATTCCCATTACTGTCCAACAGATAATTAAGACCCAAAAAGGAATTGTGTATTCAAAGCACTTCTATGTTTACAGACACTAATATCAATCCACATTCCACCAGGCTCAATGGACAGGAAGACTGAAACATCAAGAGAGAAACAGCAGGAGATGACCATTCAACCCCACGAGCTGCTCTCCCATCTCAGCGACGTTTCATCCCAATCCTCACTCCCTCGATCCCTTCGGTCTAAATGCATCTGCCGAATTCTGTCACTGTTTCCAAATTCCCACCTCCCCCCTCTCCTGGATCCACCTTTCACTGCCCAGCTCTTATATAACCATATAACAATTACAGCACGGAAACAGGCCATCTCGGCCTTTCTAGTCCATGCCGAACGCTTACTCTCACCTAATCCCACCGACCCGCGCTCAGCCCATAACCCTCCATTCCTTTCCTGTCCATATAGCTATCCAATTTTGCTTTAAATGACAATACCAAACCTGCCTGTACCACTTCTACTAGAAGCTGATTCCAAACAGCTACCACTCTCTGAGTAAAGAAATTCCCTCTTATGTTATCCTTAAACTTTTGCACCCTAAGTCTCAACTCACGTCCACTTGTTTGAATCTCCCATACTCTCAATGGAAAAAGCCTATCAATGTCAACTCTATCTATCCCCCTCATAATTTTAAATACCTCTATCAAGTCCCCCTCAACCATCTACTCTCCAAAGAATAAGACATAACTTGTTCAATCTTTCCCTGTAACTTAGGTGCTGAAACCCAGGTAACATTCTAGTAAATCTTCTCTGTACTCTCTCTATTTTGTTGACATCTTTCCTATAATTCGGTGACCAGAACTGTATACAACACTCCAAATTCGGCCTTATTAATGCCTTGTACAATTCTAACATTACATCCCAACTGCTGTACTCAATTCTCTGATTTATAAAGGGCAACATACCAAATCTTTCTTCACCACCCTATCCACATAAGATTCCACCTTCAGGGAACTATGCACCATTATTCCTAGATCACTCTGTTCTACTGCATTCTTCAATGCCCTACCATTTGCCATGTATGTCCTATTTGGATTATTCCTACCAAAATGTAGCAGCTCACGCTTATCAGCATTAAACTCCATCTGCCATCTCTCAGCCCACTCTTCTAACTGGCCTAAATCTCTCTGCAAACTTTGAAAACCTACTTCATTATCCACAACGCCACCAACCTTAGTATCATCTACATACTTACGAATCCAATTTACCAGCCCATCATCCAGATCATTAATGTATATGAGAAACTACATTGGATCCAGTACAGATCCATAAGGCACACCACTAGTCACCGGCCTCCAACCTGACAGTTATCCACCACTACTCTCTGGCATCTCCCATCCAGCCACTGTTGAATCCATTTTACTATTTCAATATTAATACCTAACGATTGAACCTTCCTAATTAACCTTCCGTGCGGAACCTTGTCAAAGGCCTTACTGAAGTCTATATAAGCAACATCCACTGCTTTACCCTCGTCAACTTTCCTCGTAAACTCTTCAATAAATTCAATAAGATTTGTCAAACATGACCTTCCACGCACAAATCCATGTTGACTGTTCCTAATCAGACCCCGTCTAAGAATATTTTCCATTAATTTACCCACCACTGACGTCAAACCTAATTTACCCACCACTGACGTCATTGCTACGTTTACTTTGAGAACCCTTTTTAAACAATGGAACAACATGAGCAATTCGCCAATCTTCCGGCACCATCTCCGTTTCTAATGACATTTGGAATATTTCTGTCAGAGCCCCTGCTATTTCTACACTAACCTCCCTCAAGGTCCTGTCAGGAACCAGGAACTTATCCACTTTTATATTCCTTAAAAGCTCCAGTACTTCCTCTTCTTTATTCATCATCGTATTCATAACTACCCAACTTGTTTCTCTTACCTTACACAATTCAATATCATTCTCCTTAGTGAATACCAAAGAAAAGAAATTGTTCAAAATCTCTCCCATCTGTTTTGGCTCCACACATAGCTGTCCACTCTGATTCTCTAAGGGACCAATTTTATCCCTCACTATCATTTTGCTATTAATATAACTGTATTAACCCTTTGGATTTATTTTCACCTTACTTGCCAAAGCTCCCTCATATCTTCTTTCATCTTTTCTAATTTCTTTCTTAAGAATCTTCTTACATACTTTATATTTCACGAGCACCTCATTTACTCCATGCTGCCTATATTTATTGCAGGTATCTCTCTTTTTCCTAACCAAATTTCCAATATCCCTTGAAAACCATGGCTCTGCTCAAACTTTTAACCTTTCCTTTCAACCTAACAGGAACATAAAAATTCTGTACCCTCGAAATTTCACGTTCAAATGACTGCCATTTCTCTCTTACATCCTTCCCATAAAGCAAATTGTCCCAATCTAATCCTTCTAAATCCTTCGCATCGCCTCAAAGTTAGTCTTTCTCCAATCAAAAATCTCAAACCTGGGTCCAGTCCTATCCTTCTCCATAAATTATATTGAAACTAATGGTATTGTGATCACTGGACCCGAAGTGCTCCCCAACACATACCTCTGTCACCTGACCTATTTCATTTCCTAACAGAAGTTCTCTTGCCCCATACCCACCCCTCACCGCTTTTCTCTATTTCCCACCTAACGTCAGTCCAGAGGGAGGGTCTCTGCCCGAAATTTAGACGGTCCATTTCCCTCCACAGATGCTGCTCGAGTTCCTCCGGCAGTTTGCTCTTTGGTCGATATAACCCGTGTTGTTATGAGAAGCCGGATTTTACAAAATATTCCAGGTACAATTTGAACAAAACATAAATGATTGTTAAAGTAATTTTCAGTCATATACCGATGAGTCTTATAATCTATACAATGTACTTTCGACCTCACTCCCTGCCCACGGCACCTCAGTCCCTCACCATTTACACACACCCAGTGTTTCTGCTTCTCCTACAGAAGTGGGTGATTTCACATTTCCTACACTGGGCTCCAGCTGACCTGTTGCTCCCACTCACTACTTTTGCCTCCGTTACACTGAAATCTCACGAGAACAGACACAGAACAAGAAAAGTACAGCACAGGGACAGGCCCCTCAGCCCACAATGTTGTGCTCAACCAATTAAATTTATCAAAATGTTAACCAATCAAATCCCTTCTGCCTACAAAATGTCCATATTCTTCTATTTCCCTCACATTTGTGTGACTATCAAAACGTCTCTTAAAAGTCCCCAGCGTGTCTGTCTCTACCACCATCCCAGGCAGCACATTCCAGCGACCCACCACTCTCTCTGTAAAAAAAAACACTTGACCATCATCTCTTTTAAAATTTCCCCTCTCACCTTAAATGCATGGCCTCTGGTGTTAAACATTTCTACCACTGTAAAAAGATACTCTCTGTCGACTCTATCAATGCATCTCATAACCTTTATAATCTCACACCAGTTTGCATCGCTCCAGAGAAAACAAACCTAGTTTGTCCAACCTCTCATCATAGCTCATGTCCTCTAATCCAGGCAATATCCTGGTAACCCTCTTCTGTACCCTCTCAAAGCCCTGACATCCTTCGTAGGATCGGGATTCCAGAATTTTTTGAAATACTCCAGATGTGCTCTAACTCGTGTGTTATAAAGTGGCAACACAACTTCCCGACTTTAAATCAATTCCTTGAATAGTAAAGTTAAGCATGCCATTTGTCTTCTTAACCACCCGATCAATCTTTGTAGTCACTTTCAAGGAGCTATGCACTTGGACTCCAAGATTCCTGTGCACATCAACGCTGCTAAGGGTCTTGCATTTACATTCGACCTACCGAGGTGCCAAGATGATCATCACTATTGAAATCTCAGTGAGTTTTTGCATCTCCTGTTTAATTTATTGCCAAGTCCACAAGTATGGGAAGGTAAAAGTTCAGAGTAATATTGACTTGCATCGCATCACAGGCAAGTGCACTCAGATAGCAGACAGAGCATAAAATTATAAAATTCTGTGTCATTAGCAATGTAGAAATATCAGTTTTATGTCACGAACGATAAATAAATATACATTTTGTGTCAATAATAGAGTTGGAAATGTTGAATTTCCCCTCTCAGCCAAATTGTTGACCGTTTGGGATCAACAAGCACCAGTCCCTACAACATCCAGTGGGACATCCTGCAGGCCCAAGAAGGGTTTGGTTATTCTTTCTCACTAAATACACAGACACCAGGAACAGTATCAAGCCACTCGGCGCCTCCAGCCCATCCTGTTATTCAATAAAACCCTGGGCCAGTCCCTCCTTGCCCCTGCCCCCAACAACTCTCTTATAACCACTTTTCCCAGATCTTTGGCCCCTCTTACAGATCAACATTCTGCCCCTGTTTGGCCCCAAAAGTGGTGAATCCCTCTGCTCGACACTACTGTTGTCTCAGACATTTCCACAGATGAGCCCCTCCTGTCCCCACCGGGACAAACATCCTGTCTGCCCCCTCCCGAGCCATCTTCATCCTTTCAATAAAATGCCCCCCTCTCCGTCCTCCTTCTGCTGGTATCCCTCCTTCACCGTGAAGCGGGCATCAAGCTGAGGGGCCGAGCGGTCTCCTACCCCTCAGCGATACATCAGACTCCGGCTGCAGGAGATGCTTCACAAATGTCCCCAACTTCCCTCGAAGGGAAATGGAAATAAATCAAGCAGTGGACATTTATTATGAGATTTGTTCTACCTTGACGGTGAGTTTGGAGTTGGGGAGGGGGGGGGGGGGGGGCGGGCGACGCTGGGTCAGCGTTGATAACACCCTCTTGGCTGGTCCGCCCCCGCTATTGGGTGTAACCAGTGACTGACATCGCTTCGCATCAATGGGAAAAGTGCCGCTTGTAAATAATCTGTTGAATGCGCTGGTGTCTATGGGATGATGTGATTAGTACTTCAGCCGTTAACAGGCCTCAGACGAGCCGGGCGGCGCGTGTATGATGTAAAATACTGCACACGTGCTGTCAGATCCTGGTGTGGGGGTTGCACTGTGTTTAAAAATACCTGAATGGATGTTTAATTTTATTTCAGGGAAAACAAAATCAATCATGGGATTCGCCCAGCTGCGCCGTGTTACTGGTTGAGTGGGCAGCGTGCTGTTTGTCTCGAGTTGGTTTACAAAATCCCAATTTTTTCGGGGAGGACTTTCTAGGCTGATCCTGTTTCCTATAGCTTTAAGCAATGCAGCGTCTCGCTGTTCAGTATTTTGAAAAATAACTGAATTACTAATGTAAACCACAATTGCCAGCCAGGACAACACACAGTATATTAGACAACAGAAGACCTCTCGTCCCTGCAGTGTTTAAATCCTGGTAAACTAAACACTCTGACAATGTGGACCATAGGGAACCCTTACTCTAAAAGCCAGGGGATCATTCAGACAGCTGGTTGCTGAGAGGAATTGTGTTTGCTGATTGTTAAAGTTTGCCAGATTCGGATGGATGGATTTGGTGTAGATATCGGGAGTGTCAGAGAAAAGGCCAGACAGCTGAGCCCTCTGAATTGTCCCTCCGGCTTCTGACCAGTGGTGGCAATGTGGGGACCTCCGGCCACTGGGGGCTCTGCCGGGATCTCTTCTTAATTCCCCAGGACGATTCTGACAGTGTGGATATTTTATGGTAAATTTATAAATGGTAATTTATAAATTGCGAAAAGAGCTCAGAAGTCCTGGCAGCAACTGTGGTTGGAAATAAACAGTCGACGTTTCAGGTCGAAAAACTTCATCAGTACTGGAAAGGAAGTGGGAAGGGACAGATGACTGATTGATTAGGGAGGTGTGGGTTGCGGTTCTGATCGGCTCGGGCCTGTGTGTCAGCAGCTGCCTATCCGTGCTCATTCCTCACACAGGTGTGGCCTTTCTGCTGAAATTAAATCCATATTATCTGACAATTTACTCTCATTAAATGAGCAAAGTCGCTTTCACCCTTTCTCTTGCAGGGAAACCGATAAAACGTATACCCTGATACAGGAGACACCACTCACATCTGATGTTGTAACCTGACGGCGTTCGGTGCGGTGCCGGGTAACCACAGTCTGACTTCCTGGGTGAGCGACAATAGACCTTGACCAGGGTGCTTAACCTGTGCGCACAGTTCAGTCTGAGATGATGCCTAAATTGACATTTTCCGGCACCAATGGGAGCTAAATTACTTTCATGTCACCTGACGACAGTTGTCTGGCAGATGACAGGTGCGTAAGGTTTCCCAAATGTTCTCAACGTGAGCCTGGGAGCACGAGGATAACGAGCTCCGCGAGAGCCCGCGTGTCGGGCAGTGTACGGGGTGGGGCTGTGAGCTGGTGCAGGAGAGCCCGAGGGCGTCTGCAGCGGGATTATCAGGCAACAGGGAGCATGTCTCTCGCTTCGATACCGTGCTGTCCAGCACTCCGAGTTAGTCATAAACCCGACAACCTAACACAGTTGGGTCACATAAATAATGCAAAAAGCTAGATTTAAATAATTAATATTTGATTTCAGTTCAAATACATAAATAAAATCATTTCTCCCTTCGCATGCAGTCATTATCCCAGCTTACATTAATTATACTGTCAGTGCTTTTCTAGTCAACATCCTGATAAGCATAACTGGACCACACGGTCCCTCGGAACTGCTGCTGCAGATAATGAAATCACGGCTGATCTGATCTAAAATTTCATTCCGTATTCCCCCATGTCCATCCCAGTAACCCGCTGTTTATCAAGAAACTCGGCCTGAAACAGAATCAAAGGCTTTGCTTGCACTCGGCCTGAAACAGAATCAAAGGCTTTGCTTGCACGGGTCATTGAGGATAGGAGTTCAAAACACCCTCAATCAACACAGGAACAATACATGTACTCGTCTGAATTGGACAACTTGAAAACGGAACAGGTGTTTGCTGTACAGATCTCGTACCCTTGCTTTGAAACAGGTGGCCATCGTTTTAGGGTGTTCTTAATCCATACTTAACCTATGGAAAATGACAATCGTGCCTAACGTAGAACACCTAACATAGAAAACATAAAACATAGAAAACCTACAGCACAATACAGGGCCTTCGGCCCAAAAAGTTGTGCCAAAAATGTCCCTACCTTAGAAATTACTGGGGTTACACATTGCCCTCTATTTTTCTAAGCTCCATGTACCTATCCAAAAGTCTCTTAAAAGACCCTATCGTTTCCGCCTCCACCATCGTTGCTGGCAGACCATTCCACACACTCACCACTCCCTGCATAAAAAAACTACCCCTGACATCTCCTCTGTACCTACTCCCAAGCACCTTAAACATGTGTCTTCTTGTGGCAGCCATTTCACCCCTGCGAAAAAGCCTCTGACCATCCACACGATTAATGCCTCTCATCATCTAATACACCTCTATCAGGCCACCTCTCATTGTCTGTCGCTCCAAGGAGAAAAGGCGGAGTCCACTCTACCTGTTTTCATAAGGCATGCTCCCCAATCCATGAAACATCCTTGGAAATCTCCTCCGCACCCTTTCTATAGTTTCCACATCCTTCCTGTAGGTAGGTGAACAGAACTGAGCACAGTATTCCAAGTGGGGTCTGACCAAGGTCCTATATAGCTGCAATATTACTTCTTGGCTCCTAAATTCAATTCCACGATTGATGAAGGTCAATGCACAGTATGTTTTCTTAACCACAGAGTCAACCTGAGCAGCTGCTTTGAGCATCCTCTGGATTCGGACCCCAAGATCCCTCTGATCCTCGACACTGCCAAGAGTCTTACCATTAATACTGTAGTCTGCCATCATATTTGACCTAACAAAATGAACCATCTCACACTTATCTGGGTTGAACTCCATCTGCCACTTCTCAGCCCAGTTTTTCATCCTTTCGATGTCCTGCTGTAAATTCTGATAGCCCTCCACACTATCCACAACACCCCCAACCGTTATGTCATCAACAAACATACTAACCCATCCCTCCACTTCCTCATCCAGGTCATTTATAAAAATCACGAAGAGTAAGGGTCCCAGAACAGATCCCTGAGGCACACCACTGGTCACCGGCCTCCATGCAGAATATGACCCGTCTACAACCACTCTTTGCCTTCTGTGGGCAAGCCAGTTCTGGATCCACAAAGCAATGTCCCCTTGGATCCCATGCCTCCTTACTTTCTCAATAAGCTTTGCATGGGGTACCTTATCATATGTTTCACAAAAATCCATATACACTGCATCTACTGCTCTTCCTTCATCTATGTGTTTAGTCACATCCTCAAAAAATTCTAACAGTAGTCTCACAAAAAAACACAGCTGCGAGAAATGGCTTAAAAAACAAATATCTCCTTGATCATTGATCCATTGCAAAGATAACTGGTTGTTTGGAAATAAAGATCCAAAATAAATATCAGAAGCTGAATTATTCTCACCTCAATTCCCCAAGAATGTACTGATAGTGTGAATAGTGTATATCAGGGGTTTCAAACTACTGGCCTGCGAATGGGGCCAATCCGGCCTGCGGGATGGTTTGAGGAAAATAAAATATATTCACGACCATTTATTATGTACCTGTACGGCAGCTGCTCTCTCTCTCTCGCCGCTCTCTCTCTGTGTCGCTTGCTGCGCCGGCAGCTTGTTGTGTGCACTTAGAAAGCAACAGGCGGCGGTTAACCACCCGCTGTGCATAAGCACCTGCCACCCTGCGCTGAAGACCACTAGGGCCCCACTTACGTCGTCAGACACAGTATAAACACACAGAGTACTCAGGTAAGTAACTCCTGTAGCAAGGCTGAGACTGTTTGCTGTTGTGGTTCAAAATGCTTTCCAAGAAAATAAAAATAGACATCGATCGTCGGATATCCAACGATAATTGGAAATATCGTTTTTCCTTCTGAGGTCAACGGCAAACCTATGTGTCTGATCTGCTCGCAACAAGTGGCTGTGTCAAAGAAGTACAATATCAAACGACACTATGAGACGTCACATGGAGAAAAAAATGACAAGTACGCAGGACTCAGAACACAAAAGGTAATTGAGCTTGAAGCAGCTCTGAAAAAAAACAGCAATCGGTGTTCACCAAAAGTCGAGAGACTTATGATGGAGCTGTCAAGGCCAGCTATATTATTGCCAACCTAATAGCTGCTGGGTCGAAGCCATGCTCAGAGCGGGAATTCATCAAAGCACGCATGCTGACGGCGGCTGAGCTGGTGTGCCCTGAGAAGAGATGAGCCTTTGGTAATATCAGCTTGTCAAGAAATACTGCGGCAGAGAGAATCAGGAACCTTGCAGGAGATTTGAACAGTCAACTAAAAGACAAAGTGAAGTCACTTATTGCCTTCTCTGTTGCAATTGATGAGAGCACCAACGTGACTGATGTAGCTCTATTTGGAATATTTATTCGTGGTGTTGATGCGTCTTTGACCGTCACCGAGGAGTTTGTGGAGATGGTGTCACAACGGTGAACGACGTTTTCTCCAGCATCGTCGAGGCGTTGGACAGACTACGGGCTGGCTTTGGATTCACGCTGCAAGCGTGGCAACAGACAGCGCATCGTCCACGGTCGGGAAAGAGTCAGGTATTGTTGCGAAACTCAGACAGAAAGTTCAGACAGAGAATTCGGAGCAGAAATTCTGGAATTTTCACTGTATTATACACCAAGAGGAGCCTGAAAATGGACAATGTCATAGATGTAATAATCAAAACGGTTATTTTTATTGGAGCCAAGGGACTCAACCACCGGCAATTTGACACTCTTTGGTCTGAAAGTAATATTGGACATGGCCTACCCTACCACACAGAAGTCCGCTGGTTGAGCAGACGTTTTCTTCAATTACGTGCGGAAATTGGACTATTCATGAACGAGAAAGGGAAGTCAGTGGCAGAGTTGATGACCCAGACTAGCTTCATCATCTTGCATTTTTGGAGCATATAACAGAGCACTTATATCTGCTTAATGTTAACATGCAAGGCCGCAACAATTTGTTATGGAATACTACGACAGCATTCATGCCTTTCAAATTAAATTAGGCCTGTTGGAGATGCAACTATCCCGGAGCAACCCAGCTCATTTCCCCTCTTTGCAGTCTGTGTGTGTCGCTCATGGACATTGTCCATGACAATATGGACAGGTACAAGAACAAAATATCATGGCTGAAAAGTGAGTTTCAGAATCGCTTCCAAGCATTCCCTCAGCTCGAAAAGGATTTCTCACTATTTTGCTCGCCGTTTGCCGTCAACGCAGCATCAGATGTGCCGGAGGAACTCCAAATGGAACTAATTGAAATTCAGTGTAACTCGACTTTGAAATATAGATTTTAGACTGTGAGTCTGGACTCATTCTATCAATACCTGGGACTGATGTACCCCAAGATGATAGACTTTGTCTCAAAGATCCTTTACATGGTCGGGACAACATATCTCTGTGAGCAGGTGTTCTCTATAATGAACATTAACAAATCAAAACTGCGCTCACAGCTGACTCACAGACATCGAAATTACATTATCAAAATCACAACTGCCTAGAAACTGGTCCCTGATGTTGATAGGCTGGTTAAAGCCAAGAGATGTCAGGTGTCTGGAAGCAGCAAGTAAAAAATGAGCGGCACTGTTGGATGCACTGCGACATGTAAGCAAAATGCATTATGAAATATTGACTGTCATAATATTGTGATTCATTCATTTTCTGACTATTCTATTATTGTAAATGTGATGAATAAAAATTAAAGGCTAACTGTGTTCATTGTCTGAGTTTGATTGCTGGAAGCAGGTTAATAAAAATTAAGTGCAGTTGTGTAGCCTACATTTACAATTTGTTTCGTTAGGTCTACATTTGTGTCTGCTAATGTTCGATTTCAAATGGTTTATTAATGGAAAGGGTGTGACTCCTAAATCAATCTTAGAACCAAAACAAAATAGCATTATTTTTTCTCTTTCTCATCACAACTTTCTTGTAGCCTACGACTGTAAGTTAGTACCAATCATAAAAATAATGCTTGCTGGGCAATCTTATTCATGAGAAACGAAATTCGTAAAGTGAAACACTTTGTAGTTATCGCAGAGACTGAGACACATGAGAGCACGCTGAAAAAACGGAGGCAACGAAAGCTGTGGGAGCACGCGCGCATTCACAACTGATCCGGCCCGCGTGAAGTCGCATTTTACCCAATCCGGCCCGTGACCGAAAATGAGTTTGACACCCCTGCATTTCTTACAAATCACATGGATCTCTGGTAACCCTGGCAACACACACAATGCTGGAAGAACTCAGCAGGCCAGGCAGCATTTATGGAAGGGTGTAGTCATAATACTAATTTACAGTAATCAAATTGTTAGAGCTTTTCTAGTCAACATACAGATAAGCATTAACTTGACCACACAGCCCCTCCAAACTGTTGCTGCAGATCGTGAAATCATGGCTGATCAGATCTAAAATTTCATTACCTATTCCCCCATGTCCATCCCTGTAACACTACAAACTCACTGTTTATCAAGAATCTCGGCCTTCAACAGAATTAGTTTGCTTCCACTGGCGATTGAGAGGAAGAGTTCAAATTGTTTTCAATCAACACAGGAACAATAGATGTATTCGTCTGAAATAAGAAACTCTGAAAAGGGAACAGGTGTTTGCTGTACCGCTCCCGCACCCTTGCTTTGAAACAGCTGGCCGTTTTTCTGGAGCTGATTTTAATCTTTACTTAAGCTGTGTAAAATGTAAATCATGCAAACAGGAAACATTTGGAACATAAAAGGCACCACAGCCAGAAGTAGCTTAAAGAAACAAATATCTCCTTGATCGCTGACCAATGCACAGACAACTGGTTGTTTGGAAACAAAGATCCGAAATAAATATCAGAAGCTGAATTATTCTCACTTTAATTCCCGAAGGATACTCTGAAAGTGTGGATACGGTTTCTTACAAATAACCCCGCCCACTTCACCACATGGATCTCTCGTAACCATGGCAACACACACGATGCTGGAGGAACTCAGCACGTCAGGCAGTATCTATGGACGGGAGTAAACAGTCGACACGACAGACCGAGTCCCTTCATCAGGACTGGAATGGAAAGGGGAGGAGGGCAGATGATTGACTGATTTGGAAGATGCGGCTTGTTGTTCTGTGAGACTCGGTGCTCAGGGTCTGCGTGCAAGCAGCTGCCTGTCCGTGTACATTCTCAGAACAGGGAGCGGCCGTTCCGCTGAAGTCAAATCCTAACCGGTTCGACAAAACACTGTCATTCAAGCGTGAAGAAAGTTTAACCCTTTCCGCTACAGGGAAGAGCGATAGAAGCAGTGACGCGATGTAAAGTACATTAGCTGGGGTCTCGAAGGTCGACTCTACTCGGTTCCATAGATGCTGCCTGGCCAGTAGAGTTCCTCCAGCATTTTGAGTGTGTTGCTCGGATTTCCAGCATCTGCTGATTTTCTCTTGTTTGAGAGAGATCGGTGACGGGTCACTGTCCCGTGGGATACTTCACACCTCACTACCGGGGTGAAAGATGTCTTCTGCTAGCAATCAGTAGAAACCACCCCATAGTTTATTTCTGGTTGACGGCATCAATGTCGTTTCTCTTAATCCATATGGACAGTAATTGACTTGTTAACATGAACATGTCAGGACTCCCACGCCCCACTAAATTCACTCCCGAACCCGATCAAAGCCGAATCTCACTATAAACGCTGAATAGTGCAGAATCACAGACAACACTTACCTCTGATGTTGTGACCGGACGGCGTTCAGTGTGGTCCCGGGAAATCACAGACTGACTTGCAGGGTGACCGACAATGTTCCTGTACCGGTGTGCTCACTCTGTACGGAGAGTTGAGTCTGAGCTGCTGCTCCCGAGGCCACTCGGCTGTGATGTGTCCGTCGCTCATTACAGATGGACAGGACCGGGTGAGCCGGGGTAGAGCGGGACTGCCGCAGTCCGGGTCACACTAACTCTCACCGGCTCAGGACGGGTCTGTCAGCGGGAGGGGGCGGGAGTGGGATCAATGTAGCAACACTAAAGAGGAAAACAAACAGGCTGCGTTAACCTTTCTGACCGGATTTCCGTGTGGATCTCCCCTTTTCATCGTAACTAGTGGAGCGGAGTTTCTCTGTTTAACTCAGCGAGTCCCAGGCTGCGAATTTGATCCAGCCCGGGTTCTGGGAGGGTCTGAGCTCCGCCCCATGTGTAAACAGGACTTCCTGGCATAGGTACAGTTTCAGCCCAAACGTCCCTCACCTTTCCAGGTACAGGGAGCCGCCTTTTTGCTGAAATTAAACTAAACACATTCGGCTATGTATATTCACACTCAACTGGAATAGATCTGGTCAAAGATTTCGTTGCTCTTCTCGAATCAGAGAAATTTACTAACAATCATGTATTAACTCTGTCATTGAGAGATTATTACATTTCCATCCGGACAACTGTTGTCACAAGAACCCCCCTCGCCCAAGGTTAACAGCGGGTTTCGATTCACAAGCAGTGATTGTTGATTCACACCCTGCCGAAAATACTTGTGGAACTTGTTTCTCTTAAAATTCGGCTATTCCAAATGGCCAGAAGTTTTACCGAGAAAGGAAGTAATGGGCTGCTTGAAAATGGGCGCTATTGAGTGAGTGATGCAAGAAGTAAGAACTGTTGTGAGAATGGCCGCCTGGGATGGAGTGACGTACTGATCGAAAATGAGCACCAATGAGGGGGAGTTGTGTGTTGATTAAAATGGGAGGTTCACTCCCCTCTACCCTCTATCCCCTGACCTATCCCTGACTCTCCCCATCCCTCTACCCCCATCCATCAAATCTGCCCCAAATTATCTGCGTTCCAAGGAACAAATTCGTAACCTATTCAATCTTCCCTGATAACTCAGGTCCTCCAATCGCAGCAACATCCTTGTAAACTTTCACTGTACTCTGCCATCCTTATTTAAATAGTTCCTGTGCTAAGGTGACGCAAACTGCACTCAATACTCCAAATTAGGCCTCATAAACTTCTTATGCAACTTTAGCATAATATGCACTCTCCTCCACTGAATAATTTATGAAGGCCAATGTGCCAAAAGATTCATTTGCTACCTAATCAAACTGTGCCACCACTCTCAATGAAGTGTGGACCTGCATTCCAGACGCCTTTGCTCTACCACACTCCTCAGTACCCTTCCGCTCACTGTGTACGACCTACCCTAGTTGATCCCACAGAGGTGGCACACCTCAGACTTGCCTGCATTAAATTCTATTTGCCATTTTCAGCCCACTTTTCCGGTTGGTCCAGATCACACTGCAAGCTAATAGTCTTCTTCGGTGTTTACTGCAACCCCAGTCTTGGTGTCATCCGAAAACGTGCTGATTCAATTGACCGTATTGTCATCCAAATCATTGATATACATAACAAACTGCAACGGGCAAGCTGCGATCCCTGCGGGATGCTATTCGTCTCAGGTCTACATAGGAGAGGCAGCCATCTATTATGACCCTCTGCCTTCTCCCACAATGCCAAAGTCTACTCTCATTTATTATCTCACTCTGAATGCCGAGCGAATTAATTATCCTGATCAACCTCTCACGCTGGAACTTGTCAAATGCCAAGGAGACAAACATCGACTGCCTTGCCTTCATCAGCTTTCCTGACGACATTCCTCGTAACTTCCTCGAGCAAATCTGTAAGATGACCTGGATAGCATAAAGTCATGCTGACAATTCCTAATCTGTCCTTAAATATTCAAATATTCATATATCCGATCCTATCAGTAACTTTCCCACTACTGATGTCAGGTGCACTGGCCCAGAAATTCCTGCTTAATACTTTGAAAGATTTCTGAAACAGCGGATCAAAAATTAGCTACCCTCCAATCATCTGGTACCTCTCCCATCGCTGAGCACAATTATAATATATTGCCTACGTCCCTGCGATTTCCACACGGCCTCCCTTGGGATCTGGGGTCCCTAGTCACTGGGGATCTATCCACTCTGATTTGCCTTAAGCCAGGAACCACGTCCTCCTTTGCAATCTCTATCACATCCATGACCTACCTCTGCTTTGTCTCAGCTGTATAGATTCCGCCCATTTCCCGAGGAAATACAGATGCAAAAACTCCATTTAAGATCTCCCCAGTCTTTTTTATCTCCACGGTTTACTTGCCATACTGAAAATCCAGAGGGTAAATTTTGTCCCTTTCAATCCCTTTGTTCTTAAAATATCCGTGGAATCCCGTAGGATTCTCCGTCACCTTCTCTGCTTGGGCAAACTAGTGTCTTCTTATTGCCGTCCTGTTTTATTTATTAAGTGTTCTCTGGAATGTTCTATATCTCGTAAGAACCTCCTTTATTCCCATCTGCCTTTTCATGCCATACACCTATTTTTTTTTTCTCTTTAACAGGGCTCAACAATCCTTGAAAATGAAGATTCCCAAAACTGGTACATTTACTTTTCGTTCTGAAAGGCAGCTACCAGCTTTGAACTCTTAAAACTTCACCTTTGATGTTCTCCCACTGATTGTGTCAAAATTGTCCATACTCCAATTCTAAATCTCAACTGACAAAGCAAAGTATCATTTTCTATATCTCCTTTCAATCTGAAGACATTGTGATCACCAGAAACGAAGAGATCCCCTCCAAATGCATTTGTCACGTGCCCTGTTTCATTCCCTAATAAGAGATCCCGTATCTCGCTCATTGAGATTTCAAAGTATTGATTCAGGAAACATTCCTGAACACTTTGATAAGCTCTATAATATCTAGTTATTTTACAGTTTGGGAGCCCCAGTCCATATGTGGTAACTTAATATCTCCTACTCTAACAAATTATGTTTATTGCAATAGTGCGATCTCTCTGCAAATTTGTTTCTCTGAGCCCGTTGACTGTTGGATGGTCTGTAATATAGCCCCATTAATGCCTGGACCTTTTTCGTTCCTCAGTTCCAGCCGTAAATCCACATTGGATAGGATATTAAAGAGGGGGGGGGGGCGTTTAGGAGATTCTGTGGTCGCCAAAGAGACAGCCGGTGGTATCGTGGCATCAGCATCGGACATTGAGGCAAATTGGCCGAAGTTCGTGTCGGGCCTGTTCATTGCATACTTTCCATCTATGCTGTGTCGAACGTCAAGCTAGCAATTCGGCATTGTAAAAAAAACCGATCAAGTTCTCAGGAAACAGCAATAAATGCCGCTCGATGCGCCAAGAGGTGTGAAAAGGATCAATAAGAGAGACATCACGATGGTGTGTTGCCTCTACACGATCTCTCAGAGCATCTACAGGATATTCTCAAGGTGGGGGTCGGGAGACAGCCAGACCTGGTGGTGACATTGAAACCAATGACATAGTCAGAAATGGGAAAGCGATCCTACGCAGTAAGCATATAGAATTGGAAAGAGGCAGATAGGGAAGAACTGCAAGGTTGTAATTTCGAGATTACTCCCTTTGCCACGGCTACTGCAGGTAGGAATGGGGTAATTGCACGGATGAATGAGTGGTTGAGGGGATGGTGCAGGACACAGGGTTTCAAGTTCATTGAACATTGGAACCTTTTCTCGGGAAGGATGACCTGTGCAAGAGGGACGGGTTGCACCTGAACTGAAGGGGAAGCAATGTCCTGAGCGGGAGGATTCCTGATGCTATTCAGGAATAAATGCGATGTTGTAGCCAAGTTTTAGAAAAGATAGAGGAGGCGGTGAAAGTTGGGAGAGGGCAGTTGCGAGACGAAACATGGACAATATCACAGCTGCACTTGGGAAAGATATAATGGAGGGGACAGACCGAGTCCATTTCACTGGATGTCAGGAAGGGGAGGGTGTAATCACTCTGATGTACTGCAGACCCCCAATAGCCACCGGGACATTGAGGCACCGATATGTAATCAGGTTGAGGAAATGTGTAAAAACAATAGCGTTGTTCTCATGGTGGATTTCAACATCTCTAATATAAACGAGGCTCTTCTTTGTGCAGGGGTTTAGATGAACAGAATTTGTCAAGTATCTACAGGGAGGTTTCTTAAAAGTAATATGTGGAGGGTCCATGAGAGGATGGGCCATACTGGATCTGATGTTGGATAATGAGTCTGGACAGGTGATTGAACTTTCAGTGGGTGAACAGTCAAGAATAATGAAATCTTTAACTGTCAGGGCGGTGAGGGATAAGGCGAGGCATAGTTCCAATGCAAGAGTTTTAAGTTAGAGTAGGACAATTTCCGAGTGTCTTTGGCAGGAAATAAAAAGTGTTAATTGAGAACATTTTGTCTGGAACGCAAACATCAGATATTTGCAGGGGGTTTAAAGGTCAATTGCATAGAGTACAGGAAAGGTGTGTTCCTGTTGGAAGAAAGGACGGGGATGAAAAGACAGGAGGAGGTCAGAAGTCCAGCGACGTGATGAATTTAGTCAGGAAGGTAAAGGAAACGTATATTAACCTTCAGAAGTTTGGATCAAACAAAACACACGAGGGGGTGTTGGGCCTCCTAATGAGTATTAAGACTACAAGACCATAAGACATAGGATTAAAATTAGGCCATTTGGCCCATCAAGTATGCTCCGCCATTTAATCATATCCGATCATTTTTTTAACCCCTCAGACCCGCTCGCTGGACTTCTCCCCATAACTTTTGATTGGTGGATAGGTCCCCAGAGCCTTAAGGCGTTTCCTCCAGTTCATTGAATGAGGCCAGAGATGAGATTGCTGGGCCCTTGCCCAGTATACTTCTGTCCTCTAATCACCGGCGAGGCCCTGGAGGACTGACAAGCCGCTAATTTTACAACTCTCTTTATGAAAGGAGCAAGGGAAAATCCTGGGAACTATAGACCGGTGGACTGAAGTTGCTGAAGCAATTTTTTCGGGATAGGATTTTTGCCCATTGGGAAACCATGGCCTTATTAGGGAAAGCCGGCTTGGCAATGTGTGAAGTAGATCGTCTCTCATCAAATTGATTAAGCGTTTCGACAGGACGATGAGAGAGATTGATGAGGTTAAGGCACCGGATCAAGTCGTCAAATTACTTTTATTGTCACTTCGACCATACCTGCCGGTCCAGTACATAGTAAAAATGAGACAACGTTTTTCAGGACCATGGTGTTACATGACACAGTACAAAAACAAGACTGAACTACGTAAAAAATAACAACACAGAGAAAGCTACACTAGACTATAGACCTACACAGGACTGCATAAAGGGCACAAAAACTGTGCAGGCATTACATAAATAATGAACAGGACAATAGCGCGAGGTGTCTGTCCAGGCTTCGGGTATTGAGGAGTCTGATAGTTTGGGGGAAGAAACTGTTACCTAGTCTGATCATGAGAGCCCGAATGCTTCAGAGCCTTTTCCCAGAGGGCAGGAGGGAGAAGAGATTGTATGAGGGGTGCATGGGGTCATTCATAATGCTGTTTCCTTTGCGGATGCAGCGTGTAGTGTAAATGACTGTAATGGCGGGAAGAGAGACCCCAGTGATTTTCTCAGCTGACACTATCTGCTGCAGGGTCTTGCGATCCGAGATGGTGCAATTTCCGAACCAGGCAGTGATGCAGCTGCTCAGGATACTCTCAATACAATCCCTGTAGAATGTGATGAGTATGGGGGGTGGGAGATGGACTATTTTCAGCCTTCTCAAGAGTAGAGACGCTGCTGGGCTTTCTTTGCTATGGAGCTGGTGTTGAGGGACCAGGTGAGATTCTCCGTCAGGTGAACACCAAGAAATTTGGTGCTGTTAACGATCTCTACCGAGGAGCCGTCGATGTTCAGCGACTATGTTCAGGGGCGTAGATGATGTCTACGTGGATTTTAGTAAGCCATTTGACAAAGTCCCTCACGGGAGGTTAATCCGTAAGATACAGATACCCGAGTTCCACGGGGAACCGGCTGTGTGAATTCAGAACTTGCTTGTGCGCAGACGGCGGGTGCTCGTGTTTGAAGGGACTTTTTCGAGACGGAGGTCTCCAATCAGTAGAGTCCCACAGGCATCTGAGGTGGGACCTTTGCTGTTTGTGCTGTATATAAATGATCTGTATAAAAATGTAGATGAGTCGGTTAGGATTTGATCAGCCCATAATTGAATGGCGGAGCAGACTCGATGTGCCGAATATAGGACTTCTGTTCCTATATCGTATGGTCTAACTCTAGTAAGGCCATATCGGGAGTACTGGTACATTTCTGCTCACTCCACTATAGAAAGGATGTCGAGCCTTTGTAGAGGGTACAAAAGAGGTTTACAAGGATGCTGCCCTGTATAGAGGGTATGAGTTATCATGAGAAGCTGGATAAATGGGCTGTTCACTGGAGCACAAAAGTTGAGGAGAGATCTGATCGAGGCTTAAAATAGTATGAGAGGCTTAAATAGAGTTTACAGGGGTTATCTGTTTCCCAGGGTTGAAATATCTAATACCAGTTGGGTTGTATTGAACGCTGGAGGCGGTAGCTTCAAGGGGGATGTGAGGAGTACGTTTCTTTATTCAGAGTCGTATTCAGAGAATGTGCTGCCTGGTATGGAGGCAAAGACATTAGAGGATTTTAAGAGACGGTTGGATTGGGACATTGTTGTAAGGAAGATTGGGGGCTGTGGACTTGGTGTAGGTAAGAGGGATTGGTGTTTGGGTGCTTAGATTTGCTTCTGAGGTGCTTCAGGACAACATTGTGGGCCGCATGGCCTGTTCTTGTCCTCTGCTGTTCTATCTTCTATGTGGACGAGTTCTCCGGTTTGCCCTGTGAGCAATGACAGGACATTTTCCCCGACAAGTAACGCCGCAAGCCCCGTTTAATACCTCCCATATTTTTTCGTCTAAAACAACGGAACCCTGGACGTGACATTTGCATTAGTCATATCACCATCAGGACGTTGTCAATTCATACTTAACTTTTTGATTCCTCACTCTCTCCCTACCCCTTATTCCCTCCCCTCTCCCCATTTTACTCCACCTCTTTCTCTATTATCCTATTCCTCTGCTCTTTAACTCTCTCGGTCACCCTTTCACCTTCCTTCAATTCCTTTCTCTCACAATCTTCTCTTCTAACTCACACTCTGTCCCCTCTTTGTCCTCCACGCTCTCCTTCTCCTCACTCTTTCCATCTCTCTCTCCAGCTCTCACTCTATCTCCCCACTTCTTTCTCAGTCTATCTGCCCTAAAGTGGAAACACATCTTCAGCTTTCCCCTCTCCAAATTCCACACCCACACACTACCTTTCCCCTTCCCTGCTCACCCCCTCCTCATCCACATCACTGTGCCCTTTCCCCTCACTCTCACCTGTACATCAAAACCATTTAAAAGTTTACTGGCAACTATGACTGGGAATGGTCCAGGTCCAGACATTTGAAAAAGTTCTTTATATTGTGGAATGTCGTAGTTGGGAATGCCACGGGTTGATTTATTTAAAGCCATCGTGAAAAGTACTTTTTAAAACAGCAGCAGATTATGCGAGTCTCAGGTGAACATAAAGTGCAGCAAACAGGGCAGCAACTGTAACTGGTAACGTTGCAGGTTTGAGACCCCAGGCAATTTTCTTTCAATCATGTTAAAGAATCGATCATTTTACCCTGCAGCTGAAATGGCTAAGTACAATATTAAAGTAATTTTGTTCACACCCGCATGAGGGTGAATTGTCAAACTGGTCCAATTTGATTTCAGCAGAAAGCCGCTCCCTGTTCTAAGGTATGTGCTCGGACCAGCAGCTGCTGGCACGCAGACCATGAGCTCAGAGTCAAACAGAACAACAAACCGCATCTTCCAAATCAATGATCTGTCCTCTTCCTCATTCCTTTCCAATTCCACTGAGGGCTCTCGGCCTGAAACGTCCATTTATTATTCAGTTGCATAGATGCTGCCGGACCTGCTGATTTCCTCCAGCATCTTGTGTGTTTCCATGGGTACGAAAGATCGGCGAGAGGGAGCGTGTGGGGTAGTGAGCAAGGCAGTGTGAAACGATTTCAAACATATCTACACTGTTGGAATATTCTTGGAATTAGGTGTGAATAATTCAACTTTTGATATTTATTTTGGACCATCATTTAATCAGCCCCTTGTCTGTATTATGGCTCGGAGATCAAGGAGTCAAAGAGTTATAGAAAAGTACAGCTCAGAAACAGACCTTCGGCCGAGGAATTTAAACTGCCTAATCTCATCGGCTTGCGCTCTGGTCATCGTCCACCATACACCTACCGTCCAAACGATCGCTTAAACAGTGACACCGTGTTCGCATGCACTACTCTTGCTGGCCGCTCATTCCCCGACCCTCTGAGCGAAGCAGTTTCCGCTCATGTTCCTCTTAAACTTTTCATCTTTCATACTTCACCCATGCCCTCTGGTTGCAGTCTCACTCGCCCTCAGTGGAAAGCTTGCTTGCACTTACCCTACCCACTGTATATGCCTCATAATTTTGTATACCTCGATCAAATCTCCTCTCAATCTTCCAAACCTGTACAATCTGTCATATAACTCAGTTCATCCAGATCCGGCGATATCCTTGTACAATGTTTCAGTATCCTACAACCGTATTCACATCGGTGACCAATCCTTCACAGTGTTCTCCAAAGTCTTGTACAACTTCAACATAACATCCCATCTCCTGTACTCAATACATAGATATATGAAGGCGAATGTTTGAAAATGTTTTCTTTACGACCCTATCTATCTGTCACGCTACATTCAATGAATTATGGAACAGTAACCCCAGATCCCTTCGTTCTTCTGCACTCCTCAGTACCCTACCGTTCACTGCTTCAGTCCTACCCTGGCTGGTCTTGCTGAAGTACAACACCTCGCACTTGTCCGCGTTAAATTACCTTTGACGTTTTAGCCCATTTTTGCAGCTGGTCCAATTCACGCTGAGAATCATGATAACCTTCCTCGTTATCCACTACACCCCTAATCTTGGCGTTATCTGCAAATTTGGTGACCCAGATAATTACATTATCATGTAGATTGTTGCTTTCGATGACAAAGAACAACCGAGCCAGCGCTGATCTCTGCAGCATTTCAGTAGTCTCAGGCCTCCAGTCAGAGAGGTAACTATCTACAGCAACTCTCTGGTTTCTCCCACCAGGGCAATGTTTTACCCAGTTTATTGAATGCCGAGTGTCTGAACCTTCTTGACTGTCCTCCCATACGACACCTTGGCAATTCCCTTCTAAAGTCCATGAAGACTATATCCACTGCCTTGTCTTCATCAACTTTCGTGGTAACACCCTCAAAAATATCTATAAGGTTGCTGAGACAAGACCAACCACGTATGATGCCATGCTGACTGTCCATAATCAGTCAATGTATATCAAATAATTCATATATCCTGTCCCTTAGAATAGCTCCCAATATCTTTCCCGCTACTGATATCAGACTCATCTGCCTAAAACATTCTCACAGAGTTTTAGACCCTTTCTGAAACAGAGGTTCCTGTCTAATCCACAGAGTATCCAGGACCTCAGTACTTATACAGATTCTGTATCCATCTCCTGCGCAAATTCAGATGCAGAAAAGCCATCTTTCCCATCTCGTCATTTCCTTTGGTTTCACGTATAGTTTATTGTTCTGATCTTCCAGGGGACCAATGTTATCCTTGCAATCCTTTTGGTCTAATCTGTATAATCCGTTAGTACTGGCCTTCACCCAAAGTATTCAGTTAGCACACTTGATTTCTTACTAAGTGTTACCTTGCATTTCGTATTCTCAATAATTACCGACCTGCCCATACCTACAGTGGGACTCCTTTTATCTCGTAACTAGAGCCTCAACATCTCTCAAAAAAACACGGTTCCCTAAACCAGTTATCCTTGCCTTTTATTCTGAACGGCACATACATACTTTATACTCTCAAAATTTCACCTTTGAAGGTCTCCCGCTTATTGGAATGCCTTTGCCAGAAAACAGACTGTCCCATTCCACAGCGGCCAGGTCATTTCTGATACTATCAAAATTGTGCTTTCCAAATTTTAATCTCAACCGCCGCAGATACCCTTTTCCATATTTCCTTTGAATCTGGTGTGTTACGAATTGTAACGTTTTAGGGAACAAACCAGCAGCGAGAGATTTCACACTGAGCCAGATTTTAATGTTAAAACCACTATATTTATTAGTATCTACTTATAGTAATTTAACCAAGATTTTTTTAAAAAAAGTTAAGAGTGTTATGTGTGCACAGGTGTGTAAATACAGCTCCCAAGCTATTGGGCTTGGGGGAACAAGGCTTAGAGTCTTGAGATGGGAAAGCATGGAAGTTCAGTTCACCCACGGAATAAATGATGGGAGAGAGATATCTGTAATCCACGTTGTAATGGAGAGAAAAGGTAAGTATTCCACAGATTCCACGAGATCACATTCGCTGTAGATCTTGCCCGTTGTCGTTCCACTTCCACATACGAATTATCACCGAATGCGACCTGTCACAGGGATGTCATCTTGAAGGTATTAGCACACATCAGGCAAGCGTTAACACATGAGTAGTCCCACAGGATATTTAAAAATCCACTCCTATAGATTATACGAGGTGACAGCCACACATTCGATGTGCACTGGATGGATAATCATAGGGCATAGGAGATTTCCAAACACCAGCTGCGACAAACTGAAGCTACTGGCTTTGCCTTTTAAATCAATCAATCAATCAATCAATCAATCAATCAATCAATCTCTCTCTCTCTCTCTCTCTCTCTCTCTCTCTCTCTCTCTCTCTCTCTCTCTCTCTCTCCTCACCCCCCCCCCCGCAGCAAACCATTTCAGTCTGTGACTGACGTCAGCGTCCCGCCTCACTCTGTTAGGCACTCTGTGGGTTCGTAACTGGTGGCGTGATCACGAGAGGCAAACAGTACCCCTATACACCCTTCTGTCCTTGCCGCCCACCTCACTCATTCCTCCCCCCATGCATTACATGTCATCACCCTTCTTGCTCACTGCACTTCTCTGTCACCCCTCCCACTCGCCTCCCCATACACACCCCTTCCACTCTTCCACCCAACCCTCCGCACCCCTTTCCATCATCGTCTCTCCCATTCTGCTGAACCCTCTCCTCCAGTCTCTCCCTTCTCACCCTTTTTCCCACCTTTCTATCTCCTATCCAACACCACCTCCTTACTCGTGACTCACCCCTCTCCAACTCATTCTCATCTCTCCCAGCCACGCTCGCTACCCCTCTCACTTACCCCCTCCCGATGCCTCACACATTTTCTCTCAAACTCTCCCCCTCTGTCTGACCTCTATCTGTCCCTTCCTTTCTCTCCCCTTTCCCTCCAGCTGTTTCACTGCCCCCTCATTCTCTGTCTCCCCCACTCTCTCGCCCTCTCCATGTCTCCCATCTCTTAATTCTCTCCCACTCCGCCTGTTCCCGACGTAACTCATCTTCCCCCCTCCAACTTCCAACTTCACACACATCCTGCCCCTCCTCCGCCTGCTCATGCCTTCAAACCGCACTCTCCTCCTTTCCATCAGTCTCTCCCTCCCCCTCACCCTCGCGGTTACAGGAAGCATTTAAAAATTACTGGCAGCGGTAACTGGGAACATAGCCAAGTTAATGTTGCTGTTAGGAATGCCACGGACTGATTATTTGAAGGAATCCTGAAAATACTTGTAGAGTAATTGCAGATGATGCGAGTCCGAGGGGAACATAAAATTCTGGAAACTCGCAGCAAACACTCGCAGCGCTGTAACCGGTAATGTTGCGGGTTCAAGACCCCACGTAAATTTCTTAAAGACACATTAATGTTTCTGTCGGTCTTCTCTGCACAGAAATGTTTAAACACATTATAAAAGTGAGTTATTTCACACCTGAATGACAGTGAATTGTCGAACCGGTCGGATTTGATTTCAGCAGAAAGGCCGTTCCCTGTTCCGAGGAATGTGCGGATCCAGTAGATGCTTCCACACAGACTCTGAGCTCTGAGTTTCACAGAACAACCACCCGCATCCATGGTCTGCCCTCTTTACCCTTCCTTTCCAGTTCCACTGAAGGGTCTTGGCCCGAAAGCTCGATTTATTTCTCCGTTCCACAGATGCTACCGGTCCTGCTGAGTTCCTCCAGCATTTTGTGTGTTACCATGGTTACGAAAGATCAGCGCGTGAGGCAGAGAGAAGGGCAGCTTGAAAAGTCTTCAGAACATATCCTCCTTGTCAGAATATTCTTGGGGAATTAAGCTGTGAAAAATTAAACTTATGAAGATGATTTCTGATTTTTGTTTAACCAACCCGTTGTCTCTGTTATGAATCAGAGATCAAGGTGACATAGAAACGTACAACACAAAAACAGGCCTTTCGGCTGAGCCATTTAAACTGCCTAATCCCTTCGAGCTGTACAGGGACCAAAGCCCTCCACACCCCTCCACACCCCTCCCATCCAAACTGTCTCTAAATGGTTGAAATTGAACTCGCTTGTAACATGTGTAGCCAGCAGCTCGATCTGCACTCCCGCGACCCTCTGAGTAAAGATGGCTCCCCTCATATACCCCTTAAACTTTTCTTCTTCAACCCTTAACCCATGACCTCTGGTTTTAGCTGCACCCAACCTCAGTGGAAAATGACTGCTTGCATTTACCCTATCTATACCCCTCAAAATTTTGTCTACCTCTGTCATATCTCCACTCGATCCTCTTCGTTCAAATTAATAAAGTTCGAATCTATTCAATCTTTCCTTACAATTCAACTTTCTTAAATTTGTTTTTTTTATATTTAAATAGTACTTTAAAAACTGCAGATGACGCGAGTCCGGAGTAAAAATAAAATGCTGGAAACTCGTTGCGAACGGGGTGGAGTGACCGGTGAAGTTACGCGTTGAAGACCCCAGGTAGTTTTCTTTGAATCACGTTAATGATCCTATCACTCTTCCCTGCAGCAGAAATGGTTAAATACAACATTAAAGTGGTGTTGTTCACACCTGAATGAGAGTGAATCGTCGAACCGGTAGGATTTCATTTCAGCAGAAAGGCCGCTCCCTGTCCTGAGGAATGTGGGCGGACAGGCCGCTGCTGTCACACAGACCTGAGCCCCGAGTCTCTCAGAACAACAACCCGAACCTTCCGAATCAATCAGTAACCCGGCCTCTTCCCCGTCTGGCGAGAGGGAGCGTTTGGTGTAGTGGGCGGAGCGAGACAATCATTGTCCAAATGGATTAAGAGAAACGATGCCGTTGCCTTCAACCAGAAATACTCTCCAGGGTGGTTTCTAATGAGTGCGAGCTGAAGGCATCTTTCACCCCGATAGTGACACGTGAAATCCCACGGGGTAGTGACTCATCACCGGTCTCTCTCTCCCTCATTAAAACACAACTACTTAAAATAACAGGACGAGATCCCAGTTATATTACGGAATGTCGCTTTTGGTAATGCCTCGGTTCGATTTATTTGAAGAAAGCCTGAAAATTATTTTAGCACATCTCCAGATGAAGCGAGTCTGAGATTAAAAGCAAAATGCTGGAAACTCGTAGCAAAGTAACTGGTAACGTTGTGGGATCGAGACCACACGTAATGTTCTGTGCAGCACGTCATTGGGACTATCTCTTCCTGTAGCAGAAAGGGTTAAACTTCCTTCAGATTTGAAGGGCAGTGTTTTGTCCAACCGGTTGGATTTAGTTTCTGCAGAGCGGCCGCTCCCTGTTCAGAGGAATGTGTACGAGCAGGCAAATACTTGCACGCAGCCCCAGAGCTCCGAGACGCACAGAACAAGCCGCACCTTCCCAATCAGTCGATCATTTGGCCGCTTGCCCTTTCCATTCCAGTCCTAATGAAGGGACTCGGTCCGTAACGTCGACTATTTACACCCATCCATAGATGCTGCCTGACCTGCTGAGTTCCTCCAGCATTGTGTGTGTTGCCATGGTTACGAGAGATCCATGTGGGGCAGTGGGCGGGGTTATTTGTCAGAAACGACACACGGTATCCACACTCACAGAATATTCTTGGGGAATTACGGTGAGAATAATTCAGCTTCTGATATTTATTTCGGATCTTTATTTCCAATTAGCCAGTCCTCTGTGCATTGGATCAGCGGTCAAGGAGATATTTTAAGCCACTTTTGTCTGTGGTGCTTTTTGTCTTCCGACTGTTACCTATCTGCACAATTTACATTTTCCACAAGTTAAGTAAAGATTAAGAACACCTGCTTCGTTTTCAGAATGTCTTATTTCAGACAAATATATCGATTGTTCCTGTGCCGATTGGGAGAGTTTTGAACTCTACTCCTCAATGGCTAGTGAAAGCAAAGTCTTTGACTCAGTTTACAGCCGATATTGTTGATAAACACCGGAATGAAGTGTTTCAGAGATGGACGGGGGGAAGGGGGGGGGGGGGCTGGGAGAATGCGTAATGACATTTTAGATCAGATCTGCCGTGACCTCATTATCTGCAGCAGCAGCTTCTAGCGGCCATGTGGTCCAGTTATACGTATTGGTATGTTGACACGAAAAGCTCTGACAATTTAAGCAGTGCAATTTAGTATAATGACGGCATGCGAAGAGGGATATGATTTTATTATAGGGTTGAACTGGAAACAAATATTACATCGATTAATTATTTAATTTCCAGTTTTGTGGAAATTGTGGAAATTCCACACAAAGCTGGAATTTAAATAATTTAATTTATAATTAAGGTGCGGGGCTCACGGTGAGACGATTTGGGGAACCTTGTGTGCCCGTCATCTGCCAGACAACCGTCGTCAGGAGACGTGCGAGTTATTTAGCTCCATTGGTGCCGAAAAGTGTCAATCTCTGCCTCATCTCAGACTGAACTCTCCGCGCAGGTTAAGCACCCTGGTCCAGATCCACTGCCGCCCACCCGGGAAGTTAAGGTGAGGTTACCCGTGACCGCACCGAACGCCATCCGGTTACAGCATCAGAGGTAAGTGGTGTCTCCTGTATCAGGGTATAGGTTTTATCTGTTTCCCCGCAGGGCAAAGGGTTGTGTGAAATATGAAAGCGACGTCGATCATACCCAAACCAGAGTGAGTTGTTGGGTAAATTGGAGTTTGCACGGATAGGGAGCAGCTGACACACAGAACCAAGTCTCACAGAACCACAACCTACTGCTCCCAAATCAATCAAACATCTGGCCCTTCCCCCTTCCTTTCCAGTACTGATGGAGTACTGATAAAGCTGTTCACCCTCTCAACCCCAGACCCACTGATGTCAAAGGGGGTCAGCCTGTCTCCATTCCTCCTGTAGTCCACAATCGGCTCCTTAGTTTTGTGACAATGAGGGAGAGGTTGTTTTGTTGACAAAAGACAGATGTTGTTCAGACGTCAGGGCATGGAATTATGATATTGTAGCCATTACTGGAATTTGGTTTCACCCAACAGTCTGAGGGATTTAGAGGAATCTATTTATAGAGAGATCGCAGACTATGCCAAGAAACAATTTTTCATTTAGTAAGTGAATTTAACTTTCCATATATTGACTGGGACTCCCATACTGTAAAAGGACTAGATGGGGTAGAGGCGTCAAAAGTTCCCTTAATCAGTACGTAGAATTCTCGACGTAGAGGTTAGGAAATGATCCAGGGCTAGAGACATATATTAGTGAATGGGGACACTTTGTGTCCAGTGATCATAATGCCAGGAGATTCCAAGTAAATACGGAAAGACAGAGGCCTGGACCTCTCTTGAGATTCCAAATTGCAGAAAGCTCAATTTTAAGGATTTGACAAGTGTGGGTTGGGACAGAATGATTTTTGGCAAAGGAGTACTTGGTAAGTGGGAGGCCTTCAGAAGTGAAATATTGAGGATGTCTAGTTTGTATATGCTTGCCTGAATAAAAGTTGAAAGGGAACTGGTGCAGGTTACCTTGGTTTTCAAGAAATATTGAGGCCCCGGATATTTTGTTCCTCTAAATGCCTCAGACTGTTGGGTGCAGCCAAGAGTCATTAATGACTACATCATTGCATCATGACAACATGACTACATCATTCCACGCCATGAGCTCAGTTGACATTTTTTAGTGGTCTTCTGTTGGTTTCTGAAAGCTTCCCAACGGGTTTTGCTCGTTTGTTTGCCCTTTCTTTGGCTTTTATGCTGGCTTTGGTTTCTCATTTCAACCACGGTTGTGTCCTCCTGCCTTTCCAATGCTTCCACTTCTTTGGGATGTATCTACCACGCACCTCCTAAGTTGCTCCCAGAAACTCCAGCCATTGCTGCTCTGTCGTCACTCCTACCAGATTCCCCTTCCAGTCAAGTCTGACCAGCTTCTCTGTCACAGAAACATGGAGAAGATCAGAACAGAAACATGTCCACTCTGGACGATCAGAATGGTAATCTATACGGGAGACAAAATGGATGGGGGTGGTTTTAAATAGTAGTTTTGCATCCGTATTTACACAGGAGATGGACACAGAGTCTATAGAAGTGAGGCAAGGCAGCATCAACATCAGGGACCCTGTGCAGATTACAGAGGTGGAGGTGTTTTCTGTCTGAAGGAAAATTAGCGTGGATCAATCCCCAGGGCCTGGCAAGTTGTTCCCCAGGACCCTGCATAACATGTGCAGAAATTGTCGAGGCCTAAGCACAGATATCTAAATCATCCTTAGTGACAGGTGAGGTACTGGAGGATTGGAGGACAGCCAATGTTGTTCCTCTGTTCAAGAAAGGTTCTAAAAATAAACGAGGAAATTGACATCAGTATTGGGAAACTTATTGGAACATTTGTGCAGAAACAGAATATATAAGTATTTGGATCTACGTGGATAGATGGCATGGGTTTGTGCATGGCAGGTCATGTCTAACCAATCTTCTCTCTAGTTTCTCGAGGAAGTTATCAGGAAAGTGGGTGAAGGCAAGGCAGTGGATATTGTCTACATGAACTTTAGCAAGGCAATTGACGAAGTCTCATATGGGAGGTAGGTCAAGAAGATTCAGTCACTCAGCATTCAAGATGAGACAGTAAATTGGATGAGACACTGTCTCTGGCAGAATTCAGAATGTGCTAGCAGATGATTGCCTCTCTGACTGGGGGCATGTGACTAGTGGTGAGCCACAGGGATCAGTGCTGGATCTGTTGTTGTTTGTCATCTATATCAGTAATCCGGGTAATAACATGGTTCGCCGTATCAGCTAATTTGTGGATGAAAACAAGACTAGGGGTTTAGCAGACTGATAGAAGACTATCATGGCTTGCAGTGCGAACCGGACCAGGTGGAGAAATGGTTTGAGAAATGGAAAATGGAATTTAATGCAGCCAATTTCGAGGTATTACACTTTGGTAGGATCTATCAGGATAGGTCTTACACAGGATAGGGCACTGAGGAGTGTTGTTGAAGAGAGGGATGGGACCATAGGTATATAATTCACTGAAAGATGTGTCATAGTTGGATAGGGACTAAAAGAAAGAATTTGGCACACAGGCCTTCATAAACCGAAGTACTGAGTACAGGAGATGGATGATATGTTGACGTTGTACAAGACAACGATGAGGTCTTATTTGGAGTATTGTGTGTAGCTTTGGTCACCATCCCCAGGAAAGATGTAAAAAAGTTGAAAGAGTTCCGAGAAAATTCGCAAGGATGTTGCCAGGTCAGGAGGTCTTGGGTTATAAGGAAAGATTGAACTGGACTTTATTCCTTGGAACGCAGAAGACTGAGGGGAGATTTGATGGAAGTGTACCAAAATTATGAGGGCATAGATAGTGTAAATTCAAGCTGACTTTTGCTACTAAGATTGGGTGGGACCACAACCAAACGTCATGGGTTAGGAGTGAAAGGTGAAACATTAAGGTCAACATGAGGCGAAACGTTATCATGTCATCGTGCGAGTGTGGAATGAGCAGCCAGCTCAAGTGGTGCATGCGAGATCGATTTCAGCATGTTGGAGGTTTGTACAGGTACCTGGATGGTAGCGATATGGGAGTGGGCAGATGGTTAACGAGCCTGTTTCCATCTTGTACTTTCTATGACTGTTACAAGAACCTGAAATAATACTAATATTCATTCTAAATCCTTTGAACAGCTGTGTGGAACAACTATTCATCTCAGCAGGATATATTTACATGGCTTTTAAAATGTGGCACTTTAAATTGACAGTACATGAAAGAAAGTCAACATAGGTTACTTGTGTGAGATTGTTTCAGTTGCTCTGGGGCCAGGCACCAATGCAGCTCAGTGGAAACAGGGAATAATACCAATTCGAGAGCCAGACTGAGCCAAGTCACAGATTGGAGACAGCAGAAACATAGAAAAAAAATCCAACAGCACAATTCAGGCCCTTCGGCCCACAAAGCTGTGCCAAACATGTTATTACCTGAGAAATTACCCAGGGGTAGCCATAGTCCTCTAATTTTCTGAGCTCCATATACCTGCCCAGGATCCTCTTAAAGACCCAATTGTATCCGCCTCCACCACCGTCGCCGGCAACCCATTCCACACACGGACCACTCTCTGTGTATAAATCTTACGCCTGATAACTCACCAGCACCGATTCTTATAGAGACAGGAGGAGCATCAGAGAATTTCATGGGCATTCCATTTCCCAGCACTGTGCCCAGTTAGAAGGTCATTTCTCTCTCCAACTTGGGTTGACCTTCACTGTAACAGTGTGATGTCAGATCACACCTCGGCGACCAAAGTGATCTCATCTTAAATGTTGTCCTACACCCACTGATTGATTTTGCTTTTTTTTCAGGTTAAACACGACAAGAAATTTGTCTACGGGAATCTCAAACACAACACGCCAGTCTCGCTGTGTCTGCCCAGATATTTAAAAAGTGGAACGGGGTATTCGTGCAATCATCCTTCCTGCTCATTTCCCGATCCTACCTGTTTCGACTGGGAAGGGACTCGCTCGGTCATTTGACCTACTGGCATACCCGTCATTTTACACCGAGAAGTGGCCGTTCATCTGCTCAGACTGTGGGAAGGGATGCACTCGGTCATCCCAATTACGGACACACCAGTCGGTTTACACTAAGGAGAGGCCGGTCACCTGCTGAATTTGTGGGGAAGGTCATCTGACGTAATGGCAGATCAGCGAGTTCACACTGGAGAGGGGCCATTCACCTGCTCAGACTGTGGGAAGGGATTCACTAAATCATCTCACCTACTGAAACACCAGTCAGTCCACACTGGGGAGAAGCCGTTCACCTGCTCAGACTGTGGGAAGGGATTCACTCAGTCATCTCACCTACTGAAACACCAGTCAGTCCACACTGGGGAGAAGCCATTCACCTGCTCAGACTGTGGGAAGGGATTCACTAAATCATCTCACCTACTGAAACACCAGTCAGTCCACACTGGGGAGAAGCCGTTCACCTGCTCAGACTGTGGGAAGGGATTCACTCAGTCATCTCACCTACTGAAACACCAGTCAGTCCACACTGGGGAGAAGCCATTCACCTGCTCAGACTGTGGGAAGGGATTCACTAAATCATCTCACCTACTGAAACACCAGTCAGTCCACACTGGGGAGAAGCCGTTCACCTGCTCAGACTGTGGGAAGGGATTCACTAAATCATCTCACCTACTGAAACACCAGTCAGTCCACACTGGGGAGAAGCCGGTCACCTGCTCAGACTGTGGGAAGGGATTCACTAAATCATCTCACCTACTGAAACACCAGTCAGTCCACACTGGGGAGAAGCCGTTCACCTGCTCAGACTGTGGGAAGGGATACACTCGGTCCTTTCAGCTGAAGGCACATCAGAGACTTCACACTGGGGAGAGACCATACATCTGTTTTTTGTGTGGGAAGGGGTTCACTCAGTTATCTAACCTAAAAGCACACGAGTCAGTTCATGCTGGGGAGCGGCCCTTCATCTGCTCAGACTGTGGGAAGCGATTCACTCGAACATCTCATCTGAAGGTACATCAGAGTGTTCACACTGGGGAGAGGCCGTTCACCTGCTCAGACTGTGGGAAGGGATTCACTCATTCATCCTACCTGAGGAGACACCGGGTAGTTCACTCTGGGGAGAGGCGATTCTCCTGCTCCGACTGTGGGAAGGGATTCAATCGATCATACGACCTACAGAAGCACCAACAATTTCACACTGGGGAGAGGCCGTTCACCTGCTCAGTCTGTGAGAAGGGATTCACGCGGCCATTCGACCTACAAAGACACCAGCGAGTTCACACTGGAGAGAGGCCGTTCACCTGCTCACTCTGTGGGAAAGGATTCACTTTCGCATCTCACCTACAGACACACCAGTCAGTTCACTCTGGGGAAAGGCCATTCAGCTGCTCAGTCTGTGGGAAGACATTCACTCAGTCATCTAACCTACAGAGACACCAGCGAGTTCACAGTGGGGAGCGGCCATTCACCTGCTCAGACTGTGGGAAGGGATTCGCGCGGTCATCTAATCTACTGAGACACCGGCGAGTTCACACTGGGTAGAGGCCGATCATCTGCTCAGACTTTTGCGAGAGATTCTCTCAGCCATCTCCACCAAATGTGCATCATTGAGTTTCCACTGGGGAGAGGCCATTCGTCCGTTGTGAATGTGGGAAGGAATTCACTCAGTAATCTAACCTTGTGACAAGTGGAGTTTAATATTCTGGATCTGAGACAAATAAATTAGTTCTATTTTAAACTCTGTCTCTGGTACTTAGTGAATTTATAACATGCCTAGTGCAGAGTAGAGAGTCAACTCAGGCTAGCTGGACCCAGCCAGTGATTCTGTTCCAGGACAGTCCTTTAAATCCTCCCCGGTTGTTCCACTCTCTCTCTCCCTGTCGGATGGGTTCCAGTCACCACTCTGTGGGTGAAGAGGCTTCCCTTGAATTCCCTGCTGACTGAAGAAGACGAGCTGACTGCAGTTCTGTCTGAGATGTTCTTCACCCCTCTCATCTCTGGACTGAGGAAGAATGACTTTGGTAGTTAACCTCCTAATTCACGACTCATTTCCACATTATGTGTCATTTTCCCTGCTTCTAAAAGTTGTTGAAAACACCCCTGTCCTTTAAAGACTGAGAGCAGAATGGAAAACCATCTGTTGGATGTTCAACGAAGCAGGGTCAGAAACCCGAGGGGTGTCTGCACAGGGCAGAGTTTGGGGCTCTGGATTATGAACGTATGATGATGAGAAGGGAAGCAGCAGCGGGGCGTGGCAACGAATGACAGAGTAGCAACATTTGGAAGCTGATTGACAGAGAAAATCTTTTGTTTGTCTGACTGATGAGAGAAACAATAACTGTGGTGAGGTGCTCCACTGGTTGTGGAACATGTTTGTGTTGGGAATGGTTTTATCTATTAAGGTTGTTGTTCCTGCTTGTTTATCTTGTAGTATTATATCCGGATGGTTATTATGGATTGTCCTATCTGAAACAATGTATTGATTATCATATAATTTGTAAGATTTTGTCTCTAAAATTGGATAAGGCTTGAATTTATGGTGCCTTTATGAAGTGATAGAGGGCATTCATGAGTTTGTATTTTAAAGATTTTGGTGAATGATATTTGCCACTTGATTGTACTTTTGTAAGTAATCAGATTGAGTTAAACTGCTGCAGGAGCCTGGAATGTCTTCAATTGTCTCTGGTTTCTCTTGGCATTTTCTGCACTTACTGCTTTGTTTGTTTGTTGGTAGAATCTGCGGGTAGAATGAAGGAATAGCAAATGTAAAAACAAACTCCTTGATGGGAATTGTACAGAGACCTCCAAACAGTAGTAAGTATGTCGTCCACAGATTACAAAGGGAGATAGAAAATGCGTACCAAAAGGGCAATATTACAAGATCACAAGACAAAGGAGCAGAAATAAGTGAGTCTGCTCCGCCACTCCACTATATATTAATAAGAGGGTTAAAAATGAAACCAAGGCAAATTCATGTTTGATAGAGCTATTTAGAAGAAAGAAAAGTATAATTCAGATAATGGTAGTAGAATAATTCCAAGCGTGTACATTAAAACAAAATGGGACAAGGAATGAGGAATAATTATATCTGAGGAAAAATGGACAATATTATGGAGTTATCAATGGAGGTATACCAGTTCACAGAAATGAACGGAGTTTGGATGGAAAACCTTGATAAGATTTTATTACACCCTCTCAGAAATCCCATTATGATAGTTAACTTCCTGTTTGCTGGAGAAATTGTGGAAATGAAAATGCAAACCATTATCATATTTTCTGGGATTGCCCTGTTGTCAAAGACTACAGGAGTGGGATACACAATGCCCTGAAAGACGTTTTATATGTGAAATACCTTTAGAAAGTAAGACCATATATTTTGGGTATATACCTCAAGAATGCTAACAAAGAGATAAATATTTAATGAATTTTCTGCTGGTTGCTGTTAAAAAGATTTTTTTTTACCAAGAAGTTGTTATCACAGGACAGCCCAACCTTAAACACATGAATGAAAATTACAATGGACGTTTACAAAATGGAGAAGATAACAACATCTGTTAATCATAAGTTGGAACAATTTGATTCATACTGGGGAAAAATGTTTTAACTACATAACACTTCATAGACCTGATTTTATTCTCACAAATGAATGAAAATATTGTAAAAAAAAAAGATCACTGCCTACTTGTACATAGTTTTCTCCTTTCGCTTGTTCTTTCTTTCCTCTCTTTTCTATAAGTGTATAACTCAGATGAAAATTATGTGGAGATTTGTGGCAAATATATATGTACAGTACCTGAAATACATCTTATGGAAATGTTTGTTGATGATGAACTTCATTAAAAAAATAAATTACAACAAAAAGTCCCGATGAAGGGTATTGGCCCGAAATGTTGATTCCCATCCATATATGCTGCCTGACATGCTAGGCTCCTTCAGCACTTTGTGTGTAGTTCTCTAGATTTCTAGCATCTGCAGGTCCTCTTGTTTCCCAGATACTTATATATTTCTTGAGAGAACAAGCTGGTAGTGGGGTTTGTGGCTCTGTTGGTAAAATATTAAATAAAATAATTAGAAAGAGGCGGCATAGGGTTTGAATGTGTAGAATCTGTGGGTGGAATGAAGGAATAGCAAATGTAAAAAAAAACTCCCTGATGGGAATTGTATAGAGATTTCCAAACAGTAGTAAGTATGTGGTCCACAAATTGCAATGAGAGATAGAAAATGCGTGCCAAAAAAGCAATGTTACAATAGTCATGGGGGATTGTCATGCAGGTGATTAGGAAAATCAGGATGGGGTTGGTCTCAAGAGGAGAAATTCCTAGAATGCCTACAAGATGCATTTTTAGAGCAGCTCGTGATTGAGCTCAATTTGGGATCAGCTATTCTGGATTGGGTGATGTAACGAACCGGAATTAATTCGGTCACTTAATTTCAAAGAACCCTTAGGGACAAGAGATCTTAATACGATTAAATTCACCCTGACATTAGAGAAGGAGAAGCAAAAGTCTGATGCGGAATAATGAGAGAGGCATGAGAGAAAAACTGGTCAGAATTGATTTAAAAAGAACACGGGCAGGGATGAAAACAGAGCAACAATGGCTGGAATTTCTGGAAGCAATTCGGAAGGCACAGGATATATACATCACAACGAGGAAGTAGTATTCCAAAGGGAAGGTGACAAAACCGTGGCTGATAAGAGAAACCAAAGAAAACGTAAAAAACAAGGAGAGGGCATAGAGCAAAAATTACTAGGCAGTTAGAGGATTGGAAAGTTTTTAAAAACAAACAGAATGCAACTAAAATAATTAAGAAGGAAAAGATGGAATACATCGGTGAGGTAGCTAGTAATATTAAAGAGGATACCAAATTTGTCTTCAGCTACATATAGTGCAAAAGAGCGACGGAAGTGGTCGGGGCAACACGGGGCTGCAGAAGATGGAAATTAACTGCTAAGAGGATTAGCAAAGAGGTTAGTGAGTATTTGTTATAGAGAGTGCAATGAAGATTCACCAGACTGATCCCTGGAGTGGTGGGGTCATCATATGAAGAAAGATCAAATATGATTACCCTTTCATTTAGAGAATCGAGGACTGAGAGATGAACACATTGAAATGCACAACATCATTTCCGGTTGAACCAGGGATCCCAGTCTCTGAAAAAGGGGGTGGACTGAAAGATGATGCTGGACAGGTAATAATGGGGTTGGGGTGCAAAGCGATGGCAGATGAACTGAGTAAGTATTGTACGTCAATCTTATCTCTCGAAGGCACCAGCAGGAATATGGAAGTCCCAGATGTTAGTGCTCAGAAAGTGTAAAGTTACGTTACACGGGAGAAGATTCTTGGGAAACAGAGATGGTCTGAAGGTAAATAGGTCACCTGGACCAAATGGTGTACACCCCAGAGATCTGAAAGAGGTGACTGAAGAGATGTGGAGGCATTAGCAATGATTTTTCAAGAATCGTTAAGGAAATAAATTCCTAATAAGTTTTTTCCTTCACTACTCCCCCTCTCGCAGTTTTACCTATCACCGACCACTTCTTCCACCCCTTCACCCTCACACTTCTTCCACCCCCCTCATCCTCACACCTCACTACTCCCCCTCTCGCGGTTTCACCTGTCATCGACCACTTCTTCCACCCCTTCACCCCCACACTTCTTCCTCTGACGTCTCATCTTTTTTCCCCCCCCAGTCCTGACGAAGGGTCTGGGCCCGAAACGTCGACTGTTTACTATTTCCCATATATGCTGCCTGGCCTCCTAGGTTCCTCCAGCATTTTGTGTTTGTGTTGCTTGGATTCCCAGCATCCACAGATTTTCTCCTGTTTTGGATAAAACCAGAAGCGGGGTCACGTAATACAGCAAGAAAACAGTGGGAAGTGAGAGAATTGGAAAGCTTTTACATAACTAACAGGAGACAACAAAAAACACACACAAGAGAGACAAGATGAAAAATTAAGGTAAGTGAGCCAATAATATCGTATCAAAAGTTGCTCAGATATATAAAGAGTAAAAGAGAGGCAAGAGTTGATATTGTACCGCTGGAAGATGATAGAGCAGTTAGTAATAGAGCAAAGAAATAGCGGTCGAATGTAACAAGTATTTTGTGTCAATCTTCACTGTGCAAGACACTAGCAGTATAAGACAATAAGACATAGGAGCAGAATTAGGCCATTCAGCCCATCAAGTCTGCTCTGCCGTTCTATCATGGCTGATCCCGGTTCTCACTCAACCCCATACAACTGCCTCCTCGGCATATCCTGTAATGCCCTAACTGATCAACAAACTATTAGCTTCTGCCTAAAATGTACCCACAGACTTGTCCCCCATCGCCGTCTGTGTCAGAGAATTCCACAGATTCACTGCTCTCTGACTAAATAAAATCCTCTTTAACTACTCTAAAAGGTCGGTCCTCTGTTTTGAGGTTGTGCCCTCCGTTATGGCTACCCCCACCATACGAAAAGTCATCTCCTCATCCACACTATCTAGATCTTTCCACATTCGGTGGGTTTCAGTGAGATTTAACATCCCCGACCTACATTTATTAAACATGTCAGTGCAGTAGTACAGGCCCAAGGCTGGAAACGCTCCTCGTATCTTAACCCCTTCATTACCGGAATCATCTTCTTGAACATCCTCTCCATGTCTCTCCAAAGACAACACACCTTTTCTGAGATATGGGTCCAAAATATTCTAAGTGCGGCCCAAGTAGTGTCTTATAAAGTACTTGCATTATCTCCTTGTTTAGATATTCTACATCACTTTAAATAAATGCCAGCATTGCATTTGCCTTCTTTACCAATTTCCTTCTGTACTTCCGTTTTTGATCCTTCTCCCAATCAGATAATTATTCACCATTGTTCCTTTTCCAAAAATGCATTATCGTACATTTCGAAATATTGTATTACGTTAGCCACTTTTTGCCCGTTCTTTAAATTTGTCTGTGTCCTGCTACAATCGCATTGCTTCCTCAGCACCACCAACGCCTCCACCAATCTTTGTATCATCCACAAACCTTGCCAGTAAGCCATCGGTTCCATTATCCAAGTCATTGACAAACTATGTGAAAAGTAGGGGACCGAATACTGACCTCTGAAGACCAATAGTCACTGCTAGACAACCAGAAAAGGCTCATTTTATTCCCACTCGCTGCCTCTTGGCTGACAGCCATTCCTCTATCTATGCCAGTATTTATTCTGATTTTTATCTTGTCGAGCAGTCTCATGTGTGACACCTTATCAGATGCCTTCTGAAAATCCAAGTAAATGATATCCGCTGCCTCTTGTTTGTCCATCCTCCTTATGACTTCCTCGAAGAACTCTCACAGACTTGTCAGGCAAGATTTCCCTATGCAGAAGCTGTGAGGTTAAGCTAACTGGACTATAATTTGCTTTCTTTTGCCTTCCTCCCTCCTCAAAGAGTAAAATGACTTTTGCATTCTTCTGGTCCTCCGGGACCATGCCAGGATCCAGTGATTCTTGAGAAGTCATGACCACTGCGCCTGGTATCTCTTCAGCAACCTCTCTCAAGACTCTGGGATGTAGTCCATCTGGTCCAGGTGACTTATCCACTTTAAGAACCTGAGTTTGCCTAACACATTTCCGTTTGTAATAGCAATGACACTCTTTCTGGCACACTACTAGTGTCTTCCACGGAGAAGACGGATGTAAAATACCTACCAAGTTCATCTACCATCTCTTCCCCATTTCTACCAGATGAGCATCATTTTCCAGTGGTCAAATATCAACTCTCGCCTCCCTTTCGCATTTTTATAATGGTTTATTGAATTGTCTAGTTTGCTCTCATATTTCATCTTTCCCCTTCATATAGCTTTTTTTTAGTTGACTGTTCCAGATTTTAAAAGCTACCCAAGCGTAGACGCCAAGTCATTGAGGGTATTTTAAAGGGATGTTCAAAGATTATGGGGAGAAGGCAGGAGAATGGGGTTGCGAGAGGTAATCAATTGGACAGGAAGGAATGGCGGAGCAGACTCGATTGGCTGAGCAGCCTCTGTCTCATATCTCATGGCTCATGGTCTGAAGAAGAGGGCAGTGAGGTTGCATTAGGGTTAGGGTATGGTCAGTGTATCCGCGCCTGGATTATTGTATTCAGTTTTGGTCGTTCTGCTATAGGAAAGAGGACGCTAAGCTAGAATAAGTGCAGAACAATTTACGAGAATGCTGCCGATACTCGAGGGACTGAGTTCTGGAGAGAGGTGGGACAGGTTGGGACTTCACACTTTGAAGTGCTGGAGATTGAGGCTGACCTTGTGCAGGTGTTCCAAACTATGAGTGTACAGAAACGCGGAATGTGCGCAGTTGAGAGAACTCAGCCTTGTCACCTTGTAGCGACTGAGGATGAGAGGTGACCTGATAGAGGTGTATAAGATAATGAGAGGCATTGATCGTGTGGATAGTCAGCGGTTTTTTCCAAGGGCTAAAATGGCTGCCACAGTGGGCACAGTTTTAAGGTGTTTGGAAATAGGTACAGAGGAGATGTCGGGGTACGTTTTTACACAGCGAGTGATAAGTGCATGGAATGGGCTCCGGCAGTGTTCGTGCAGGGGAAACGATAGGGTCTTTTAAGAGACTCCTGGATAGGTGCATGGAGCTTAGAAAAATAGAGGGCTATGGGTATCCCCAGTAATTTATACGGTAGGGACATGCTCAGCACAACTTTGTGGGCTAAAGGGCCTGTATTGTGCTGTAGGTTTTATAAGTATTTCTGTTTATTTTTCTTCCGCCCCATTTTTGTAGAATCAACAACCAGAGAGCACCGGTTTTAAGGTGAGGGAGGATTGATTTAATAGGGATCCCTGGGGAAAATTATTAATCCACTCCCCCTTCCGGTTCATTGTTTAACTAACACGATGAGTGCACTCTCAGGTTGGCGGAGCAACAACTCAAATTACATCCGGATGGCATGAGCATCGATATCTTTAACTTTTATCTCCACCTTTTCATTTCATCAACCCACACGCCAATCTCCGCCATTCTGTCTCCTCACTTCTCTCTCCTCCACTGCGGATCGTCTCCCTCTGGTTCCCCTTTACTTCCCCATTGTCCGCTCTCCTCTCCTATCAGTTTCCTCCTTTTCAGCCCTTTGCATTTTCCACCTACCACCTCAAAGCGTCTCACTTCATCTCCCACCTCCCCCACCCACTCACCTTCACTCTTATCTGGCTTCACCTATCACCTACCAGCTTGGACTCTTTCCACTCCCCGCACCAACTTATTCCGGCTTCTACCACTTCCAGTCCTGATGAAGGGTCTCGGCAGGAAATCTCTGTTTTGCTTTACCCCCTCTATAGAAGCTACCTGACCTCTTGACTTCCTCCAACATTTTGTTTCTGTTACCCTCCATCTCCAACATCTGCAGAATCTCATCGGGACAGAGTGCAGAATGCAGAGACTACAGTATCGGGTCTCCATAATGTCGAGGAGGCCCCACCTGGAAAACTGGAAACGATGGATGACCCCAACAGTCACGATGTTGAAAAGTTGCCTCATATGGAAGGACTGTTTGGGACTCTGACTAGTGGTGAGGAGAGTGGTTAGGGGCAGGTCTGGAACTTCATCGACTTGCAGCCCCTGCACTCCTTCTTACCGCTGTAAATCTCTCCCTTTTGTGGACAACACTGCCACTTGGTGGTGATGTGCCACAATAACAGGACCCCCTGATTTGTGGACTCCATTGTCACCAGGTAGCGCTCTGCCGCAATAACGCTGAGAGACAGAAATGTGACGCTGCAGCCTGCTGAAATGTTTCTTCAAGATTCAGAGTTGTTTAATTCCATTTCCAGCAGACACGTGTAAATGAGGTCGACATAATTATTACTCCGGCTCCAATACAGCACAAAAACACAATAGTAACAACATATATCCACAGCTTATATACTGTGCACGGACTGATTGTATGTCCATAAAGTGACGCTCAGCATAGGATGCCTGCATATAAGATGACAGACAGGAAATGATAAAGTTGAGGTGTTTGGTGTTGTGGAAGGGTGGGTTAGAGGGTAGAGATATTTATTAGCTTTACTGCTTGGGAAAAGTAGCTGTCTCAGAGGCTGGTAGTCCTGGTGAGGATCCTGCGCATCTACCCACCAATGAGAGTGAAATGAGTAGTCCATGAGTGGGATGGGTGGAGGTAAATTGCGAAAATTAGATTGGTGCTTGATCTCAAGAGAGGGCATTTGGAAAATACTAATGAGATGCTTTTAGAATAGCTTGTAATTGTGGCCTCTTGAGAAATGTTGATTCTGGATTGGGTGTTGTCCAAAGAACCAAATTTGATAAGGGAGCTTATGGTAAAGGAACCATGTTGACGCTGTGATCATAACATGTTGCAATTCACCCTGCAATTTGAGAGGGGAAAGGTACAACAAGATGCATCATTATTAATAGGGTGAGGGGAACTACGGAGGCACGGGAGAGGAGATTACTAAAGTTGATTGAAGGGGACACTAGCAGGGATGATGGCAGAATAGCAATGGCTGCAGTTGCTCCACTTGACAGCCTCAGGGTTGAAGAGAAACACATCATATTTCAACTGCACAGCTCCAACCTGAAGGCATGAATATCGATTTCTCCTTCCAGTAAAAAAATTACTGCCCACCTTTCCTTCTACTTTCCCCCGAGTAACGTAACTTTACACATTCTGACCACTGACATCTGGGACTTTGGTACTCCTGGCAGTGTCTTCCAAAGAGTACGATACTGATTCAGTACATCAGCCATCACCTTTCATCCTCATCCCATTACTACCTCTCCAGCATCATTCTCCAGTGGTTTGATATCCACTTCTGCCTCTCTTTTGCACTGTATGTATCTGAAGAAAACAATTATATCCTCTTTAATATTACCGGCTAGCTCACCTAAGTATTCCATCTTTTCCTTTTTAATGATTTTAGTTGCATTCTGTTCATTTTTAAAAGCTTCCCAATCCTCTAACTTCCCAGTATTTTTTGTTCTGTGCACGCTCTTTGTTTTATATGGTGTCTTTGGTTTCTAATTTTCCTAATCACCTGCATGACAATCCCCCATGACTATTGTAACATTGCCCTTTTGGCACTCATTTTCTATCTCTCATTGTAATTTGTGGACCACATACTTACTACTGTTTTGGGGTCACTATACAATTCCGTTCAGGGTCTTTTTGTACATTTGCTATTCCTTAATACTACCCACAGATTCTACACCGCCCAACCCTATGCCACCTCTTATTTAATGATTTTATTTAATATTTCACCAACAGAGCCACACAACCCCACGACCAGCTTGTTATTTCACTAAACATATAAAGATCTGGGAAACAGGAGGACCTGCAGACGCAAGAAATCGAGAGAAATTCACACAAAGTGCTGGAGAAGCTGGTCAGGCAGCATCTATGGATGGGAATCAACATTTCCGACCATGACCCTTCACCGGGACTCGTGATAACCACGTATCTGAAAAATCAACAAGCAAAAACAACAGAAAGTAGTGCAATATTGGGAAAATCGTCGACAAAATTTATTTCAAGGCTTTAAAAAACTGCCGAACAGAGCTCAATAGTTAACAATTACAACAAAGGCAATAAACACTTCCATCAATACCGACATTGACTTTTTATAATGAAAATATCTTAGTCCCATTTCAATCAGTAAAATTTACAAAGATAAGTAAGAACTGAAATGACAAGTTTAGAAAAGAATATTTACACTCAAACCCACTGAGGTTAACACGACCTTGGACAGAAGGAGGAAGAGGAATAACACAAATGAGAAAAAAAAAATCACATAAGACCATCAGACACAGGAGCAGAATCGGCCATTTGGCCCATCGAGTCTGCTCCACCATTTCATCATGAGCTGATCCAATCTGCCCTTTAGTCCAATTCCCCCACATTTGATGCCCTGATTACTCAGATACCTATCAATCTCTGCCTTAAACACACCCAATGACTTGGCCTCCACTGCTATCCGTGGCAACAAATGCCACAGATTCACCACTCTCTGACTAAAAAAAATTCTTCGCATCTCTGTTCTGAATGGGTGCCCTGTAAACCTTAAGTCATGCCCTCTTGTACTAGACTCCCCCAGTCACTCTCGAAATTGCATTCAGCAACGGGTATGGCAAATATCCAGCCTACAGCTTATTGAAACTTTCTCCCCAATGTGAACCCGGTCGTGTGTTACAAGGTTAGATTATTGAGTGAATCCCTTCCCATATTCACCGCAGGTGAAGGGCCTCTCCCCAGTGGAACACAATGATGCAGCCTTGGTGGAGACGGTTGAGAGAATCTCTTCCCAAAGTCTGAGCAGACGATCGGCCTCTAAGTGGTGTGAACTCGCTGGTGTTTTAATAGATGAGATGATCGTGTGAATACCTTCCCACATTCACAGGTCGAAGGCCTCTCCCCAGTGGAACTCACTTGTATGCCAGCAGATCAGATGACTGAGTGAATCCCTTCTCACAATCTGAGCGGGTGAAATCCCTCTCTGCTGTGTGAACTGACTGGTGAGTCACTAGGTGAGATGATTTGGTGAATCCCTTTCCACAGTCTGAGTAGGTGAACGGCCGCTCCCCAGTGTGAACTCGCTGGTGACTCTGTAGGTTGAATGATCGAATGAATCCTTTCCCACAGTCTGAGCAGGTGAACAGCTTCTCCCCAGTGTGAACTGACTTGTGTACCAGTAGGTCAGATGACCGAGTGAATCCCTTCCCACAGTCTGAGCAGGTGAACGGCCTCTCCCCAGTGTGAACATACTTATGTACCAGCAGTTCAGATGACAGAGTGAATCCTTTCCGACAGTCTGAGCAGGTGAACGGCCTCTCCCCAGTGTGTACTGACTTGTGTCTCTGTAGGATGCATGACCGAGTGAATCCCTTCCCACATTCTGAGCAGGTGAACAGCTTCTCCCCAGTGTGAACTTGCTGGTGTCTCTGTAGGTTAGATGACTGAGCAAATCTCTTCCCACAGACTGAGCAGGTGAAATCTTTCTCTGCAGTGTGAACTGACTGGTGAGTCAGTAGGTGAGATGATGTGGTGAATCCCTTCCCACAGTCTGAGCTACACAACCCCATCAGTTCCATTATCCAGATCGCTGACAAACCATGTGAGAAGTAGCGGACCGAATACTGCCCCCTGAAGACCACAAGTCACTGCTGGCCAACCAGAAAAGGCCCCTTTTATTCCCACTCACTGCCTCTTGGCTGTCAGCCATTCCTCTATCCATGCCAGTATTACTTCTGACTTTTATCCTGTTAAGCAGTTTCATGTGTGGCACCTTATCAGATGCCTTCTGAAAATCCAATTAAATGATATCCACCGCCTCTCGTTTGTCCATCCTGCTTATGACTTCCTCGAAGATCTGTAACAGACTTGTCAGGCAAGATTTCCCTGTACAGAACCTATGCTGGCTTTGTCTTATTATATCATTAGTCTCCTAGTACCCCAAAACCTCATCTGTTATCATGACTCCACACTTTCCCAGACACTGAGGTTAGGCCTACTGGACTAGAATTTGCTTTACTTTGCCTTCCTCCCTTCTCAAAGAGTTGATTGACATCTGCAATCTTCCTGTCCCCCAGGACTATGCGAGGATCAAGTGATTCTTGACAGGTCATGAACAATGCATCTGTTATCTCTCCAGCAACCTCTCTCAGGACTCTGGGATGAGGTCCATCTGGTCCAGATGACTTATCCACTGTAAGAACCTGAGTTTGCCGAGCACGTTTTCCTTTGTAATAGCAATGGCACTCACTCCTGCTCCCTGACACTCACGGATCTCTGGCACACTGGTGGTGTCTTCCACAGACAAGACGGATGCAAAGTACCTATCAAATTCATCTACCAGCTCTTCCCCATTTGTACCCCATGAGCATCATTTTCCAGTGGTCCAATATCAACTCTCGCCTCCCTTTCGTATATTTTATAACTGGTTTATATTATTGTATAGTTTGCTGTCATATTTCACCTTTCCCCTTACAGCTTTTATTTTAAATTTGCCTGTTGTTGGATGTTAAAAGCTACCCAATTATCCAACCTACTACTCACTTTTGCTACCTTATATGTTTTTATACAGTCCTTAACTTGCCTTGTCAGCCACGATAGCCTAGCCCCGCTGTTTGAGAACTACGCCTGTGCGACATATCTATCCTGTACATTATGAACTATTCCCAGAAACGTCAGCCATTTCTGCTCTGGCGTCATCTCCACCAGCATCCTCCAATCCACCTGGGGAATCACCTCTCTCATGCCTCTGAAATTCACTTTCATTCCATTGAGATACTAGATAGATAGATAGATAGATAGATAGATAGATAGATAGATAGATAGATAGATAGATAGATAGATAGATAGATAGATAGATAGATAGATAGATAGATAGATAGATAGATAGATAGATAGATAGATAGATAGATAAATAGATAGATAGATAGATAGATACTTTATTCATCCCCATGGGGAAATTCAACATTTTTTCCAATGTCCCATACACTTATTGTAGCAAAGCTAATTACATACAACACTTAACTATTTAAATACATTGAATGGTAACTTAAGCTCATTCCTAACCCCGGCACTTTAACATATCTTACTCCTGGCGGTTGAATTGTAAAGCCGAATGGCATTGGGGAGTAGTGATCTCTTCATCCTGTCTGAGGAGCATTGCATCGATAGCAACCTGTCGCTGAAACTGCTTCTCTGTCTCTGGATGGTGCTATGCAGAGAATGTTCAGGGTTTTCCATGATTGACCGTAGCCTACTCAGCGCCCTTCGCTCTGCTACCGATGTTATACTCTCCAGTTCTGTGCCCACGATAGAGCCCGCCTTCCTTACCAGCTTATTAAGACGTGAGGCGTCCCTCTTCTTACTGCTGCCTCCCCAACACGCCACCACAAAGAAGAGGGCGCTCTCCACAACTGACCTATAGAACATCTTCAGCATCTCACTACAAACATTGAATGACGCCAACCTTCTAAGGAAGTACAGTCGACTCTGTGCCTTCCTGCACAAGGCATCTGTTTTGGCAGTCCAGTCTAGCTTCTCGTCTAACTGCACTCCCAGATACTTGTAGGTCTTAACCTGCTCCACACATTCTCCATTAATGATCACTGGCTCCATTTGAGGCCTAGGTCTCCTAAAGTCCACCACCATCTCCTTGGTCTTGGTGATATTGAGACGCAGGTAGTTTCAGTTGCACCATATCACAAAGTCCTGTATCAGTTTCCTATACTCCTCCTCCTGTCCATTCCTTACACACCCCACTATGGCCGTGTCATCAGCGAACTTCTGCACATGGCAGGACTCCGAGTTATATTGGAAGTCTGATGTGTACAGGGTGAACAGGACCGGAGAGAGCACGGTCCCCTGCGGCGCTCCTGTGCTGCTGACCACATGTGACCTGTGCTTCTCCCTCACAAATTGCAGTAGGAATTCAATCATATTATGATCACTGCCTTCTAATGGTTCCTTTACATTAACCTCCCTAATAAGATCTGGGTTATTACACAGCACCCAATGTAAGATAGCATTTCCCCGAGTAGGCTCAACCATCAGCTGCTCTAAAAAGCCATTTCGTTAGCATTCAATACATCCCCTCTTTTGCGATCTCACACCAATCTGACTTTCCCAATCCTCCTGCAGATTGAACTCACCCACTACAGTTGTGTCATTAAATTTATTACATAAATGCCAAACATTCAGCAGTACCTGGGGCAGAAGTGAGGATACATGCTTTTACCAAGGAGAGAAGGTGTTTTTGAAGCTGAAAGGCCTGAAGGTAGATAAGACACCGCAGAGTTCAGAAAGAGGTATCTTAAGAGATTGTGAAGGCATTAGAGTCATAAAACACTACAACACAGGAAAATGCCATTCGGCCAGTCTAGTCCGTGCTAAAGCATTAATCTTCCGAGTTCCAACAACTTCCACCTGGACCATAGCCCTCCATATGCTTCTCATCTAGTGACCTAAGCAAACTTCTCTTAAAGATTACAATCGTCCCTGCCACTTGCTCTGGCAGCTCGGTGCACACTCTCACCGCCTCTGAATGAAGAAGTTCCCCCTTAGTTTTATCTTCAAGTGATGAGTAATGATCTGTCACAAATCACTAGATTTTGGAACGGTTCTGGTGGACCAGAAATTTGCAAATGTCACTCCACTCTTTAAGAAGAGAGGGGGCACAAGAAAGAAAATTATTGGACAGTTAGTCTGACCTTAGTGGTCAGGAAGATGTTAGAGTGTACTAAGAGTGTGTTTTTTGGGTACTGTAATTGGGGAAACATGATGAAGTAGGCCAAAGTCAGCCGGATTCTTTCGAGGAAATCTTCACTGACAAATCTCTTGGAATACTTTGCGGAAATAACAGGCAAGATAGATAAAGCAGAGGCAGTGTATGTTGTTTGCTCGGATTTTCAGATGATCTTCAACAAGGTACCCCATGCAAGGCTTATTGAGAAAGTAAGGAGGCATGGGATCCAAGGGCACTTTGCTTTGTGCATCCAGAACTGGCTTGCTCACAGAAGACAAAGAGTGGTTGTAGACTCGTCATATTCTGCATGGAGGTCGGTGACCAGTGGTCTGCCTCAGGGATCGGTTCTGGGACCCCTACCCTTCGTGACTTTTATAAATGACCTGGATGAGGAAGTGGAGGTACGAGTTAGTAAATTTGCTGATGACACAAAGGTTGGGTTAGGTTGCAGGGGGATATTGATAGTCTGCAAACCTGGGCTGAGAAGTGGCAAATGGAGTTCAACCCAAAGAAGTGTGATGTGGTTCATTTTCTTCGGTCAAATATGATAGAATATAGTATTAATGGTAAGCCTCTTGGCAGTGTGGAGGAACAGAGGGACCTTGGGGACGGAGTCCATAGGAGACTCAAAGCTGCTATGTAGGTTGACTCTGTGGTTAAGTAGCCACACTGTGCATTGGCCTTAATCAACCGCAGGCTTGAGTTTAAAAGCCGAGATGTAATGTTGCAGATATATAGGACTTTGGTCAGACCCCACTTGGAGTACTCTGCTCAGTTCTGGTCGCCAAACTACAGGAAGGATGTGGAAGCCATAGAAAGGGTGCAGATGGGAAATTTACAAGGATGTTGTCTGGATTGGGGTACATGCCTTTTGAGAATAGGTTGAGTGAACGCAGTCTTTTCTCCTTGGAGTGATGGAGGATCAGAGGTGACCTGATAGAGGTGTTCAAGAAAATGAGAGACATTGATCGTGTGGATAGTTCGAGGCTTTTTCCCAGGGCTGAAATTGCTAGCACGAGAGGGCATAGTTTGAAGATGCTTGGAAGTAGGTACAGAGGAGATGTCAGGGGTACGTTTTTTACACAGAGAGTGGTGAGTGCTTGGAATGGGCTGCCGGCAATGGTGGTGGAGACGGACACGACAGGGTCTTTTAAGAGACTCCTGGATAGGTACACGGAGCTGAGAAAAATAGAGAACTGTAGGTAACCCTTGGCATTTCTAGAGCAAGGACATGTTCGGCATCGCTTTGTGAGCCAAAGGGCCTGTAACGTGCTGCAGGTTTTCTATGTTTCTAAGGTGCTGCACGTGAGGCTGCTGAACAGGATCACAGCTCATGGAATTACAGGAAAGAAACTTGTACTGACAAGGGAGAAAGAGTCAGAATAATGTGGGCAATTCTGTTTTGCTGTCGGTAACTAATGCTGTTCTGCAGGGGTCAGTATTGAGACCGCATCGTTTCATGTTAAATCTGAATGATACGGATGATGGAATTGATACCTTGGTGACGAACATTGCAGTTGATACAAGGATAGGTAGGGGACAGGTAGTTTAGAGAAAAGTGGGAGTCTGCAGAAGGACTTCGATAGGTCTGGAGAATGCCAGCAAAGTAGCAGTTGAAATACAGTGTATGCAAGTCATGTATATTTGGTAGAAGTAATTGGGTGTAGAAAAAAAATGGGAGAAACTTGAAAAAATTAGAGGTGCATAAGTGCTTGTGAGTCCTTGAGCAAGAGGCGCTAAAGGTTTGCTTGCAGATGGAGTTGATTAAGGATGACAACTGCAATGTTAGCAATATAAGAGCAAGCATGCGATACTATAGCTTTATAACGCATTGGGCAGATCACTGTTGGTGTATGGTGAGCAGATTCCGACCTGTACTTACGACTTATTATCTGAGCAAAGGATGTGCTCGTATTGGAGTGGGTCCAGAGAAGTTTCAAAGAATGATTCCAGGAAGACCAAGAGTGGATGCCCTGGATGAGGAAGTACGTGGGAAGGGATTCACTCAGTCATCCAACCTACAGAAATTTATCAATATCCACTGCTGCTGATTTCCACACACAAATAAATCAAAAGGGATATGCCCAATCAAATCGATAATTAATCGATCAATAGCCCCCAAACAACACGGCACAGCCGGACACATAACAGGGGACTTTACATCTCACAACATTGGATTCAGTAATGAAACCCGTGATTATTGTTGTTGTCCCTCTCAAATCATAAGAAACACACATTAAGGTGCATTTAAATGCGAGCGCATCCCCACGGGTGATGTCACACAGACCCCCCCTTGCGCCTGACGTCACGCATGGGCTTACCACATCGGGATCTGCCCTTACGTGCACAGCGTCTTACGTCATCCATGCGCTGGTGAGCTCGGGCTTTATCAGTTTAATAGCTGGGCTAATAATCACGTGACCAGCCCTTCCCCACTGCTGTCAACAGAGGATTCAGGGGTTGCGCTACTCCCATTGGTGCAAAGCGATGTCAATCACTTGTTACCACCAGTCGCAGAGGTGGACAAGTTCAGAGGGCGTTACCCCCGCTGAGTTCGCCTCCCTCTCCGGCCTCAAACTCCACATCACAGCGGAGTAAATGTCCGTTTTTTGATTTATTTCCATTTTCCTCCAAGGGAAGTTGGGGGGTTTGTGAAGCGTCTTCTGTGGCCGGAGTCTGATGTGTCGCCGGGAGGTAGGAGCAGACCGCTCGGCCCGTCGGTTTGATGCCAGTTCCCTGGGGAGGGAGAGGAGGGATTTTATTGAAAGGAAAAAGATGGTGTGAGAGGGGGCGGACAGGATGTTTGTCCCGGTGGAAATCTGTGGAAATGTCTGAGCCCACGCTGGTGGCGAGCAGAGGGATTCACATTGGGGGCGAAACACCGGCAGACGGTTGACCTGCAAGTGGGGCCAATGACAGGGGTAGGAGGTGAGTGGTTGGGGCAACACGGGGCTACAGAAGATGGACATTTTTTGCACAGAGGATTAACAAAGTGGTTAGAGAGTATTTGTTATAGAGAGTGCAATGAAGTTTCAATAGACCGATCCCTGAAATGGTTGGGTCATCATATGAAGAAAAATCAAATGTGATAACCCTTTCATTTAGAGAATCGAGGACTGAGAGATGAACACATTGAAATGCACATCATTACCGGTTGAAACAGGGATCCCAGTCTCTGAAAAAGGGGGTGGATGCCTATATTTTATAATGAAACCCCTATTGTTTTACCTTTACCTCCTCTCCCAGTTTTATGCTTGCCCTGGTCCTTCACACCCCCTTACCTGCTTAAGATTCAGCCCAGTAGCAACAGTCAGCAATTCATTCTTTTTGGCTTTTCCTAATGCCTCAGGGGTTGGCGCTTCCAGAAATTTATAAATGTCCATTGCTGCTGATTTCCACACACAAATAAATCAAAAGGGATTTCCCCAATCAAATCGATAATTCATCGATCAATAGCCCCCAAATTTGTTCATATCCCAGACGCAGGCCCCAAATTTGTTACGAACCATAATGCTTTAGAAACAAGCCAGCAGCAATAGACTACACCTGGAGTCTGATTTTGATGTTAAATCTTTCTTTATTAGAATCTACTTGTAATATTGCAACTTAAACAAGATAAACAGAAGTTAACAGTGTTAAGTTTGTAAATGTGTGTAAATGTAACTCCCAAACTATTGAGCTCGGGGGAAACAAGGCTTGGAGTCTTGAGATGGTAAAGCATGAAAGTTCAGTTCAACTACAGAATAGGCAATGAGAGAGAGAGAGATTTGTAATCCAGGGTAAATGGCGAGAGAACGCAAATATGTAGAATTCCACAGGTTCCACGGTGGTAAAATGAGAGAACAGTCGCTGTAGATTTTATCTGTCATCATTCCAAATCCACATACAAATTATCACTGAAAGTGACTTGTCACAAGGGGTATCATCTTCAAGTGAACTACCACACCACAGCCAGGCAAGGGTCAACACATAAGTGGTCTCCACAGGACATCCCAAATCAGATCCACTCCTATGGATCAAACAAGGTGACAACCACACATTCGCTGTACATGAATCGATAATTAACCCACCTTTGTGGGCATAGGAAACTTCTAAACAGTGACCCTTGGTCACTAGTTCCCTGGTTTCGATCCTTCCATTTTTCTTCATTCGTCTCCGTCTGACTCTGAGTGTCTGTGTCCTCGGTTAAAACTAAACAAACTATGAGCGATGTAAACAAACTGCAAGTCAGACTGATTCACCTTCTTAATCTCTCTCTCTTAAAATGACAGTCCACAGCAAACGAAACCCAGGGATTCATAACAACGGCCAGTCCCCATTGTGAACCGACTGGTGTGCCAGTAGTTGTGATGACTGAGTGAATCCCTTCCCACATTCTGAGCAGGTGAACGGCCTCTCCCCAGTGTGAACTTGCTGGTGTCTCTGTAGGTTAGCTAACTGAGTGAATCCCTTCCCACAGACTGAGCAGGTGAACGGCTTCTCCCCAGTGTGAACTCGCTGATGACTCTGTAGGTTGGATGACTGAGTGAATCCCTTCCCACAGACTGAACAGGTGAACGGCTTATCCCCAGTGTGAACTCGCTGATGACTCTGTAGGCTGGATGACCGAGTGAATCCCTTCCCACAGTCTGAGCAGGTGAACGGCCTCTCCCCAGTGTGAACTCGCTGATGTCTCTGTAGGGTGGAAGAGTGAGTGAATCTCTTCCCACAGACTGAGCAGGTGAATGGCCTCTCCCCAGTGTGAACTCGCTGATGTCTCCGTAGGGTGGATGACTGAGAGAATCCCTTCCCACAGACTGAGCAGGTGAACGGCTTCTCCCCAGTGTGAATTTGCTGGTGTACCAGTAGTTTGGATGACTGAATGAAACTCTTCCCACAGTCTGAGCAGGTGAACGGCTTCTCCGCAGTGTGAACTCGCTGATGTAGCTTAAGATTAGATGACGATGTGAATCCCTTCCCACAGACTGAGCAGGTGAACGGCTTCACCTCAGTGTGAACACACTGATGTGCCATTAGGTCAGATGACCGAGAGAGTCCCTTCCCCGAAATTCAGCAGATGACCAGCCTCTGCCCGGTGTGATCTGACTGGTGTGTCCACAGGTGGGATGCCCGGCAGAATCTTTTCTCACACACAGAACAGATGAATGGCCTTGCCCAGTGTGAACTTGCTGATGTACCTTCAGTTGAGATGACCGAGTAAATCCATTCCCACTGTCTTAGCAGGTGAACAGCCTTTCTCCTGTGTAAAATGCCGGGCTTGCTATTTGCTCAGATGACCGAATGAATCCCTCCCCACAGTCTGAGCAGGAAGAATGGTTGATAGGATCCCTTGTTCCACTTCTTAAATATCTAGACAGAGACAACAAAACTGGTGTGTCGTGTTTGAGATTCCTGGAGACAAATTCCTTCCCTTTTTTAACCTGTAAAAGATTTACAAAATCCATCAATGGGTGTAGGACAACATTTCAGATGAGATTACTTGAGTTGCCAAGGTTTGATTTGGTATCACACTGTTACAGTGAGGTTAAACCCAAGTTGGAAGAAAAATCATCTCCTGACTGGGCAGAGTGCTGGTATTTGGAATGACCATCAATCCCCATATGCGTTTCAAGTTCCAACTCCTTAAAGTGCAGGGTTACAAGCTGCAGCTGGATGCACATCTTGTAAGTGAGGACATCAGGGACACTACAGGTCTCCCCTCCTTCCCTCCAATACCCCCTCTAATTTGTAATAACCAGTGTGTACATAAGTCTTGCACTGTGCATTTGTTTTACCCAGTGACAAGATGTGCACAGTGAATTTTTTATAGAAAGGTATTTTTTTTCACAGCTACAAAATTACGGTCAATAGGAACTTTGATCTCCTCTGGGTTCGATCCAGTTCATCTGCACTCTCACACAACCTATGTAGCAGGCCTGTAATGGGTATTGGAGGATTTTCTCACCAAAGATTTTGCATATTGTCCATATGTGGTTTGCTTGCGAATTTACACTTTAAAAAGTCAGATTTCCAAATATCACTCCACTTCTTCGCACTTGTAAATTCTCCAGCAACTTTTGCAACACCACAATACAGACAGGGGGCTCAAGTATCACCAGTTTCTGTATTCTACATAAATATTTCCCCTGAACCCTCCCCCACTCAATGACTGACAGTGGTGAACTCAGTTTCTATGTTCCCCTGAAGCCTCCCCCAATTCTCCAGCACTGTTTGCATCGCCACAATACACACATCAGACAAAGACTGACAGTGGTGAACTCAGTGATGGCAATGCCACTGAATATGAAGGGAAGGGCAGTAGTCTGTCTCACTGGAGTCTGGCACATATGTAATGTGAAAGCTACTTGCTGCCCAGGGCAAAGATGTTTGATATCATCATGTACCCAGAGAGAATGGGACAAAACATGCTCTCACGGGTAGAAAAGTCCAGAACAAGAGGAGGTAGAACAAGCAACAGACACAAAATGCTGGAGGAACTCAGCAGGCCAGGCAGCATCTACGGAAAAGAGTACTAATGCTGAATTTTGCCGGCATTTTGTGTGTGAGTTGCTTGGATTTCCAGCATCTTCAGATTTTCTCTTATTAGTGATTGGAGGTAGAACAAAGGTGATTTTCTCAACTGGTGATGTAAAAGATTTTGTTCCCTTTCTCCGAGTTCCTAATCCTTGCCTTTAGATAGCTGGAGCTCAGCTCTGTCTGAAAGATCCATCGGTTCCCATTCACTCATCAGCTGGAAGCTCCCCGGGGCCCGTATACAGATTGTGGGGCTGAGAGAGAGGGACGAGAGCAGGACAGCCCTGGGATTGTTGGCCACGGTGTCCGGATTTCACAGGAATTGTCCCGAAGTCAGTGTTTAATATAAAAAAATGGAGAATCGCTCTTACCTGCACCCGACATTTTCAAGGCCTTCTGTGTACTGCGCGCATGCGTGAAACTCAGGGACGTCCTCAGCCTGACGCCTGCGCATTTCATCAGCGCTTCAGCACCGGTGAAATTCTTAATGCATGGCCCTATGGGTAATCACGGTGCCATTAAACATTTCTGCAAGCTTTCCTTCAACATTTCTTCAATGCCCATACCTCATTTTTTTTGTGTGTATAGAAGAAATCAGCAGCTGTTTTAACACAGAAAGCGGCTCCCATAAACAATATACTCAATACCAATGTGTATCTAATGCCAAAGTAAAATGCAGATATAAAACACAGGAGATTCTGCAGTTGCTGGAAATACAGAGACGGACACACACAAAATGCTGGAGGAACTCTGCAATTCAGAGAGCAACTAAGCAGAGGAGTACACAGTCTAGGCATACTGAAAGGGGCTCGGCCTAAACATTTTCTATTTATTCCTCTCTCCACAATTGCTGCCTGAAATTAACCTCCTTTTTTTCTGGTCAACCAGTTTCCAAATGTTTCTGACCTTTCTTTTATAGCCACATCCTGCTGGTCTGATTCCTCCTCCTCCTGGTAAACTCTAGAACCCATCTCTCTCTGGAGCCCCAAAGCCCTGACTCAGGCTGGCAACACTTTGGTTTCTGACTCTGCTCCATCGAAGATTCACTCGCTAGTCTGCTGTCAGACTTTAGATGTGCATTGTGTTGCGAGTCCGCAGTTTCGTTTACTGTGAGTGTCGCTTTAAGTGCCTGAGTGAGGCGGGGCTGTGACGTCAGTCACAAGGAGAGAGAGAGAGAGAGAGAACGTCAAAACCACAGTGAGCTCATAGTCTTATTCAGCCTGGAGAAAATCATGCAGGAAAATCATGCGGGTGTCTAAGATGATGAGAGGCATTGGTCGTATGGATAGTCAGAGGCTTTTTCCCAGGGCTGAAATGGCTAACATGAGGGGAATAGGTTTAAGCTGCTTGGAAGTAGGTACAGAGGAGATGTCAGAGCTAACTTTTTAAGCAAAGAGTGTTGTGTGTGTGTGTGGAGTGCACCGCCAGCGACGGTGGTAGAGGCGGATACAATATGGTCTTTGAAGAGACTCTCAGATAGGTGCATGGAGCTTAGGAAGATAGGTGGCTATGTGGCAGGGTAATTCTGAGCAGTTTCTAGAGTAAGTTACATGATCGGCACGGCAATGTGGGACAAAGCATCTGTAATGTGTTGTGCATTTATATGTTTCCATGAAATTCATGGGAAATCTCCTATCTGACGGAGTGGTGACTAGTTGCAACCTGTCATCTCAGGGAGGGTGAGAGGGGAACAGCAGGGGTAGATTTTGATATACTGATATGGAACAGAAACATGGGCAGGAACCAGATGGGCTGAGTGGCCTTTCTAGTGTACATCGTGAGTGTGGTAGAGACAGTAAGTACCTGAGACACGGGATTTGACACAGAACTGATTTATATATCACAGCTCCACAATATTAAACACCAGTCTAGTTTAAGGCTAACATCAGCAGAACAGACTCCTCCAATGCTCAGTGACCAGGGTTCAGTCCTGGGTGCGATGAGCAGCCGCAAGAACTGCAGAATCTGACAGTAACAGTCCCTCATGAACCTACAGCTGCCTTCAGTCACCATGATGGCTGAACTTTTAACACACAGATGATTTGAACTTCCTCCCTGATGTAGGAGCGTTCAGACTGAAGATGTAGGGGAGAAGGCAAGAAAAGAGATAACAAAGTTATTTGCACCGTTACGGATAAACAGAGAGGAAGAGGTGGAAAGTTTCTTGAATGCATTTATTTTAATGCTAGGAGCATTGTAAGAAAGGTGGATGAGCTTAGAGTATGGATTGATAACTGGAAATATGATGTTGTATCTATTAGTGAAACATGGTTGCAGGAGGGGTGTGATTGGCAAATAAATATTCCAATATTTTATTGCTTCTGGTGTGATAGAATCAGAAGGGCAAGAGGGGAAGGTATTGCAATGCTTGTCCAAGAAAATATGACAGCGGTGCTTTGACAGGATAGATTACAGGGCTCATTTAGGGAGCCTATTTGGGTGGAATTGAAGAATGCGGAAGGTATAGTAACACTTATAGGGGTGTATTATAAACAACCTAATTGGGAGCGAGGAAATTTGTAAGGAGATAGCAGATATTTGTAGTAAGCACAAGGTTGTGATTGTGGGAGATTTTAATTTTCCACACATAGAAACATAGAAAATAAGTGCAGGAGTAGGCCATTAGGCCCTTCAAGCCTGCACCACCATTCAGTATGATCATGCCTGATCATCCAACTCCGAACCCTGTGCCTGCTTTCTCTCCATACCCCTGATCCCTTTAGCCACAAGGGCCATATCTAACTCCCTCTTAAATATAGCCAAATGAACCGGCCTCAACTGTTTCCTGTGGCAGAGAATTCCACAGATTCACCACTCTGTGTGTAAAGAAGTTTTTCCTCATCTTGGTCCTAAAAGGCTTCTCCTTTGTCCTTAAACTGTGACCCCTCGTTCTGGACTCCCCCACCATCGGAAACAATCTTCCTGCATCTAGCCTGTCCAATCCCTTTAGAATTTTATACGTTTCAATCAGATCCCACCTCAGTCTTCTAAATTCCAGCGAGTATAAGCCTAGTCGATCCAGTCTTTATTCATATGAAAGTCCTGCCATTCCAGGAATCAATCTGTTGAACCTTCTTTGTACTCCCTCTATGGCAAGAATGACTTTCCTCAGATTAGGGGACCAAAACTGCACACAGTACGCCGGCTGTGGCCTCACCTGGGCCTTGTACAACAGCAGTAGAACCTCCCTGCTCCTGTACTCAAATCCTCTTGCTACGAATGCCAACATACCATTTGGCTTTTTCACCGCCTGCTGTACCTGCATGCCCACTTTCAATGACTGGTGTACAATGACACCCAGGTCTCGTTACACCTCCCCTTTTCCTAATCGGCCATTCAGATAATAATCTGTTTTCCTGTTCTTGCAACCAAAGTGAATAACCTTACATTTATCCACATTAAATTGCATCTGCCATGAATTTGCCTACTCACCTAACCTATCCAAGTCACCCTGCATCCTCTTAGCATCCTCACAGCTAACACTGCCACACAGCTTCGTGTCATCCGCAAACTTGGAGACGCTGCATTTAATTCCCTCATCTAAATCATTATTGTAAACAACTGGGGTCCCAGCACTGAGCCTTGCAGTCCCCCACTGGTGACAGCCTGCCAATCTGAAAAGGTCCCAGTTACTCCCATTCTTTGCTTCCTGTTTGCCAACCAATTCTCTATCCACATCAATACCTTACCCCCAATACCGTGTGCTTGAAGAATGCACACTAATCTCCTGTGTTGGACCTTGTCAAAAGCCTTTTGAAAATCCAAATATACCACATCCATTTGTTCTCCCCTATCCATTCTACTAGTTACATCCTCAAAAAATTCTGTAAGATTCACCAGACATGATTTTCCTTTCACAAATCCATGCTGATGTTGTCCTATTATTTCACCTCTTTCCAAATGTGCTGTTATCACATCTTTCACAACCAACTCTAGCATTTTCCCCACCACCGATGTGAGGCTAACCGGTCTATAATTCCCCGGTTTCTCTCTCCCTCATTTTTTAAAAAAGTGAGGTCACATTAGCCACCCTCCAATACTCAGGAACTAATCCAGAATCTAAGGAGTTTTGAAAAATTATCACTAATGCATCCACTATTTCTTGGGCTACTTTCTAATGCACTCTGGGATGCAGACCATCTTGCCCTGGGGATTTATCTGCCTTTAATCCCTTCAATTTACCTACACCACTTCCCTACTAACATGTATTTCCCTCAGTTCCTCCATCTCACTAGTCCCTCGGTCCTCTACTATTTCCAGAAGATTATTTATATCCTCCTTAGTGAAGACAGAACTAAAGTAGTTATTCAATTGGTCTGCCAGATCCTTGATCCCTATGATCAATTCACCTGTTTCTAACTGTAAGGGACCTATATTTGCCTTAACCAATATTTTTCTTTTCACTTATCTATAAAAGCTTTTACAGTCAGTTTTTATGTTCCCTGCCAGCTTTCTCTCATAATCTTTTTTCCCTTTCCTAATTAATCCCATTGTCCTCCTCTGCTGGACTCTGAATTTCTCCCAGTCCTCAGGTGTGCCACTTTTTCTGGCTAATTTGTATGTTTCTTCTTTGGACTTGATACTATCCCTAGTTTCCCGTCAGCCACGGGTGCACTACCTTCCCTGGTTTATTCTTTTGCCAAACTGGGATGAACACTTGTTGTAGTTCATCCATGCAATCTTTAAATGCTTGCCATTGCATAGGAATGTTGAGGAACCAACTAGAGAGCAGGCCATTCTACATTGGGTATTGAGCAACGAGGAAGGGTTAGTTGGCAATCTTGTTGTGCGAGGCCCCTTGGGTAAGAGTGACCATAATATGGTGGAATTCTTCATTAAGATGGAGAGTGACATAGTTAATTCAGAAACAAAGGTTCTGAACTTAAAGAAGGGTAACTTTGAAGGTATGAGACATGAATTAGCTAAGATAGACTGGCAAATGATACTTAAAGGGTTGACGGTGGATATGCAATGGCAAGCATTTAAAGATCACATGGATGAACTACAACAATTGTTCATCCCAGTTTGGCAAAAGAATAAACCAGGGAAGGTAGTGCACCCATGGCTGACAAGGGAAATTAGGGATAGTATCAAGTCCAAAGAAGAAACATATAAATTAGCCAGAAAAAGCAGCACACTGGAGGACTGGGAGAAATTCAGAGACTGGCAGAGGAGGACAAAGGGCTTAGTTAGGAAAGGGGAAAAAGATTATGAGAGAAAGCTGGCAGGGAACATAAAAACTGACTGTAAAAGCTTTTACAGATATGTGAAAAGAAAAAGATTGGTCAAGACAAATGTAAGGACCTTTACAGTCAGAAACAGGTGAATTGATCATAAGGAACAAAGACATGGCAGACTAAACTGAATACCTACTTTGGTTCTGTCTTCACTAAGGAGGACATAAATAACCCTCCGGAAATAGTAAGGGACTGAGGGTAATACATGTTAGTAGGGAAGTGGTGTTAGGTAAATTGAAGGGATTAAAGGCAGATAAATCCCCAGGGCCAGATGGTCTGCATCCCAGAGTAGCCCAAGAAATAGTGGATGCATTAGTGATAATTTTTCAAAACTCCTTAGATTCTGGAATAGTTCCTGAGGATTGGAGGGTGGCTAATGTAACCCCGTTTTTTAAAAAAGGAGGAGAAAAACCGGGGAATTATAGACCAGTTAGTCTGTCGTCGATGGTGGGGAAAATGCTAGAGTCGGTTATCAAAGATGTGATAACAGCACATTTGGAAAGAGGTGAAATCATCAGACAAAGTCAGCATGGAGTTGTGAAAGGAAAATCATGTCTGACGAATCTTATAGAATTTTTTGAAGATGAAACTAGTAGAGTGGATAGGGGATAGCCAGTAGATGTGGTATATTTAGATTTTCAAAAGGCTTTTGACAAGGTCCCACACAGGAGATTAGTGTGTAAACTTAAAGCACACGGTATTGGGGGTATGGTATTGATGTGGATAGAGAATTGGTTGGCAGACAGGAAGCAAAGAGTGGGAGTAAACGGGACCTTTTCAGAATGGAAGGCAGTGACTAGTGGGGTACCACAAGGCTCATTGCTGGGATCCCAGTTGTTTACAATATATATTAATGATTTAGATGAGGGAATTAAATGCAGCATCTCCAAGTTTGCGGATGACATGAAGCTGGGCGGCGGTGTTAGCTGTGAGGAGGATGCTAAGAGGACATAGGGTGACTTGGATAGGTTAGGTGAGTGGGTAAATTCATGGCAGATGCAATTTAATGTGGATAAATGTAAGGTTATCCATTTTGGTTGCAAGAACAGGAAAACAGATTATTATCTGAACGGTGGCCGATTAGGAAAAGGGGAGGTACATCAAGACCTGGGTGTCATTATACACCAGTCATTGAAGGGAGGCATGCAGGTACAGCAGGCGGTGAAAAAGGCAAAAGGTATGCTAGCATTCATAGCAAAAGGATTTGAGTACAGGAGCAGGGAGGTTCTACTGCAGTTGTACAAGGCCTTGGTGAGACCGCACCTAGAATATTGTGTGCAGTTTTGGTCCCCTAATCTGAGGAAAGACATTCTTGCCATAGAGGGAGTACAAAGAAGGTTCACCAGACTGATTCCTGGGATGGCAGGACTTTCATATGAAGAAAGGCTGGATCGACTAGGTTTATACTCACTGGAATTTAGAAGATTGATGGGGGATCTTATTGAAACGTATAAAATTCTAAAGGGATTGGACAGTCAAGATGCAGGAAGATTGTTTCTGATGTTGGGGGAGTCCAGAACGAGGGGTCACAGTTTAAGGATAAAGGGGAAGCCTTTTAGGACTGAGATGAGGAAAAACTTCTTCACACAGAGAGTGGAGAATCTGTGGAATTCTCTGCCACCGGAAACAGTTGAGGCCGGTTCATTGGCTATATTTAAGAGGGAGTTAGATATGGCCCTTGTGGCTAAAAGGATCGGGGGTATGGAGAGAATGCAGGTACAGGGTTCTGAGTTGGATGATCAGCCATGATCATACTGAATGGCAGTGCAGACTCGAAGGGCCGAATGGCCTACTCCTGCACCTATTTTCTATGTGTCTATGTTTCTATCCACCGTCAACCCTTTAAATATCATTTGCCAGTCTGTCTTAGCTAATTCACGTCTCATATCTTCAAAGTTGCCCTTCTTTAAGTTCAGAACATTTGGTTCTCAATTAACTATGTCACTCTCCATCTTAATGAAGAATTCCACCATATTATGGTCACTCTTACACAAGGGGCCTCGCATGACAAGATTGCTAATTAACCCTTCCTCATTGCTCAATACCCAGTCTAGAATGGCCTGCTCTCTAGCTGGTTCCTCGACATGTTGGTTCAGAAAACCATCCTGCACACATTCTAAGAAATCCTCTTCCTCAGCACCCTTATCAATTTGGTTCACCCAATCTATTTGTAGATTGAAATCACCCATTATAACTGCTGTTCCTTTTTTGCACGCATTTCTAATTTCCTGTTTAATGCCATCCCCAACTTCACTACTACTGTTAGGTGGCCTGTACACAAATCCCACCAGTGTTTTATGCCCCTTAGTGTTACGCAGCTCTACCCATATCGATTGCACATCCTCCAGGCTAATGTACTTCCTTACTATTGCGTTAATCTCTTCTCTAACCAGCAGCGCTATCCCACCTCCTTTTCTTTCCTGTCTATCCCTCCTGAATATTGAATATCCCTGGATGTTGAGCTCCCCTCCTTGGTCACCCTGGAGCCATGTCTCTGTGATTCCAACTATATCATATTCATTAATAACTATCTGCACATTCAATTCATCCACCTTGTTATGAATGCTCCTTGCATTGACACACAAAGCCTTCAGGCTTGTTTTTACAACACACTTAGCCCTTATACAATTATGTTGAAAAGTGGCCCTTTTTGATTTTTGCCCTGGATTTGACTGCCTGCCAGTTTTACTTTTCACCTCACTACTTTTTGCTTCTACTCTCATTTTGCCCCCCTCTGTCTCTCTGCACTTGTTCCCATCCCCCTGCCACATTAGTTTAAATCCTCCTGAACAGCAGTAGCAAACGCTCCCCCTAGGACTAGCAGGAGGGACAGCCCTCAGTGATTCCTGTGTATGCACCCTGGAAGCCTCAAGAAATGATAATGATCATGAATCAGGCCCCAGATAGAAAGGAAAAACAGCACAGTTTGCTCAGTGTGTCCACAGTACTATACAAATGTTTAATGCGACTCCGCAAGATTTATTCGGTCTCTCCTGCATGATTCTCTCAGCTGATGAGGGGCGGAAATGGAAGGCAGAATTGAGATACGAAACCTATCAGGAGTTACAGGCGGGAAAACAAAATGAGAATGAACAGACAGACCAGATCATTCAAGCTTTGTAAAGGGCTCTCCAGCAACCTGTAAACATCACTAAAGTACCTGAATGCAAACCTAAGCCTGGGGAGTCGGGACCAGACTATTGAGAGTGATTTGTGGCCTGCTACGGCACCTTCACAGGAGACCAAGACTTTAATGATGGGAATCTGTCCCCCCAGTTCAATGCCCTACTGCTCCAATGCTTACCAACTAATTTAGCCAACATGATTAAAACAAATAATATGGATTGGCCTGACAATGACCGAAATCAAATGCGACGAGCTTTGACATATCATTAGGACCCAACTTTCGAATCTCGATCAACCCCGAAGGGAACTAATATTAAAGGTGAATATGCTCAGCGGGAAGAAGGACGCGAGCGGGCTATATCTGAGGAACAGAAATGGGAGCAAAAACCTACCAAGGGACAGGTTGGGGACAACTACCCGTTTAGAAATTGACAAGAAGATGATTCCAACCATGAGTGCCAACCCTCAGGAAGAGCCCAATGTAATATTGCAAGTTGCTGGAAATCCAGTTCCGTTTATGATTGATATGAGGGCAACCACGACCACTCTCGATCAGGAAATAGTATCGGAAAAGGGATTCCAGCTATCAGACGTTATAATCACTCTGTCAGGGTTTGAAGGCATGGAACGTACGTATTCACATACCCAGCCACTGCAGGTGGATTTCCAGGGGAGCCAGTGTGAGGTTTCATTTACAGTCACCACCAGACAGGGGGTGTAATCTAGCATGGAGAGACTTGCTCTGTCTGTTGGAAATCGAGATTCTTTGCACAGACAATGCTGTCACCCTTGACAGGTGACCAACCGACAGCTTCCCCAGTTTCCGACCCCCAAGTGGAGGGCACTTAATTTGGACTCCACTCCTTCTGCCAGCAGCCGACCCTCAAGTGACTCTGTGCTTTGACCCTACAGGGTGCGCCACAGAGGAAAGCCAATATTATGCACCCCTCGACGGACAGAAGTTCCCAGTCACGGTGATTAGACAGGTTAAAGGATGAGACGGTATTGCATTACTGGCCGAATTTCCAGATTTCCTTTGGCGACAGACAGAACTGGTAGTTCCTCATACGACCATTAGGGTTTGCACTGGGTTCAAGCCAAAGAGCCCAGGGTTCCTGGCATACACCCTAACGAAACAAGTCTCCAGCACCGAGGGAGACTGGCAAGACTTGGCCGTGGGTCTAGTCCAATACGGGAGGGAGTCTGAGGTGAAGACGAGATATCTGGTAAGACAACCTTTTAATATTGACCGATCCTAAGACGCTGTACCCCATCTCTGTGCAATTTCAGGCCAAGAAGTCTGTCGCACCAACTGCCCCCTGTCTGGATCACCACAAAAGAAGGTCAGACTCTCCCATCCATTTAGCAATATCCCCTCAATCCCGAGGCAACGTTTTCTGAGGATGGAAGCTCTTTTGTGGGTCCAGCAGGAAAACGATGCGATAGTGACGGACAGTGAAGTAATTGAGCAGGCCTCTTTTGAAGCAGCTGTCTCCGCCCAGAAGGCTGAGCTGTTTGTTCTGACTCATGCCTGTATCCTAGCAACAGACTAAAGTGGGAACATTTACACAGACTCCCGTTATGCATTTGGAATTGTACATGACTATGGGGCTCTCTGGGAACATGGGGATTCCTGACTTCCTCTGGCCACCCCATTAGTAATGCCACCTTTGTAAACAACTTACTCACCACTCTACAGCTACCTCGAGTTTTGTTCTTCTCAGGGGGACACCTCTGAGGAGGAGTGAAAACTGTGGTCCCAGATGGGGTGCCAAAGACCCTGACCTAGCTTTTTGGATCACCCCAGTGGGACAGATTTGTGTTCCTACAGAGTTTTTACCAATATTGGTCGATTAGATACATAATTGTACACACCTGGGAAAGGAGGGAATGGTTGGTAACCTGTACCCTGCACATCGGGTATGACTCCCTTTCCAGGTGGACATCTTTTTGTCTACAAGTTGGTTTTATTGAATTGCCTAGAGTACATTGCTATAGATACTGCTTAGATATTATAGATGTGTTTAGTAGATGGGTTGAAGCTGTTCCAACTACCAATAATACTGTTATGACTGTTGTGAAGGTATTTTTATGGGAAATAATTCCCAGGTATGGCCTGGCAGAGATGCTGAGCTCTGACAATGACCCACACTTCGTGATGAAAGTAAACAAAGGCGTACGTAATGAACTAGCTATCAAGCAACAATTCCACTGTGTACACCACCCACGGGCCGCTGGCACAGTGGAGAGAGCCAATGGCACTCTGAAGAGTAAACTGGCCAAACTAACAGTGGAGACTGGACTCACTTGGTTGAAGGTCCTACCGTTACTCAGTTCCACATGAGGGTTACCCCACAGGGGAAAACAGGGTTGTCACCAGCTGAAATCATTTATGGATGGTCCATGAAGACACCCTGGGGACTAAGACCTTGTGTACCATTGCTCCCAGAAAGTCTACCAGCAAAATTGGATATTCATACCCGAGGGGAAGACATGGGGAAATATATATGCCAACTAACCAAAATTTTCCAAGTATACATTCACAGGTATGACAGGCTTACAAGGAAGAGAACTATTCCGCAGAGAGGAGTGACTATCCCACGATGGAACCTGGGATTTTTTTTCCTGATGAAGAACTGGGATTAAGGGAATCTTGGACCTTGGTGGAGAGGACCATATTAGGTGTTACCGACCGCTCCCACGGCTGTGAAACTGAAGGGGCAATCTCGGTGGATACATCATTAGGTGCCAAACATGTTACTGAAGGAACTGTGTAGAAGGTCTCTCTCGGACTAATGGGAATGTATTGGTTGTTAGTGGTGTTCTTGTTTATGTCTTTGTGAGGGCTCACCCCAGCATCCGGGGGCCCCCATGTTAACACATTTCCGTCTTTCTGTCATACCTATGCCAAACAGGTAGAACTAGGGGCCTGCTGGGTTTGTGCTGAGATTCCACAGCATGGTAAAACTATGGTTCCAATGTCAGTAATCCTGCTCAACCAGAGTGAAGAACTCTCAGCCTGCGCTTTCGCAAATAACATCCGGGGAAGTGAGATGAGGACCTGTGGTCCAGTCAGAGATGACTGTGGCTGTCAGTGTTTTGAGGAATGGTGTCTCAGTCCCCCACCAAACGGAACTTCCTGTACTGGGAAACATGCATCCTGGCCATACTTGCAGCTGCCCAGCAGCCGAGAGGAATAACTGAGACTGATCGATTTTGGATGATTACTTTTCTCTCCTATGGAGTAGCCAGGAATTCACGAGAGATATTCAATTTGGATACAGCACTTGAGGAGCTGGCCACAATACTGCAGGGGCCCTGACAGAAACACAGGCCCAAGTAACAGAAATATCCACTGAAATGATTGCAATCTGGCAAACAGTCATACAGAATCGTACATCTTTAGAGTTTATCCCAGCTGAAAAATAGGGAACCTGTGCTGTTATTGACGCAGAATGCTTCACATATATCCCTGATGAATCTACTAACATTACACCCCTCTCCGAGCACACTGCAAATGAGATTGACAGCATCAAGAAAGTAGGGCAGGATTTACACAGGTTCACCGAAGGGTCGAAATGGTGATCTTTGAAGGCCTGTTTGGTAATATGTGGGGCATGATACTGCATTATGTCCTAATATTTGTACATATCTTTGTTACAATTACTGTTGTACACTGTCTTTACCCACTGATAAGTCAATGCTGTCGTCAGTTGCTTTCTCTGTAAAAAGTTACTGCGTTGTTGATAATGTAATGATCAAAAGGAGGGAAGGATAAAGTCTGTAAAATGCTAAAACACTTCGTTAAACAATAGCAGCCTGTTTTTCTGAAAGAAACTGCTGATGATCAACCGATGTGCTGAGCCATGTTTCTTCTTGCAGGTAGCTAGCTAGAGTTTCAAGATGCTTATCTCCTTGCACATTCATATGTAGAGATAGGATAGTTTCAGTCTGTTCAGTGTGTGTAAACCATTATGACTATTTTGTAGTTTGTCTTTAGGGACTTCAGCCTGTCATGTAGTAAATATCTTTGGCTCCAGCCTGTCTTGTGTGGGGGTATCTGGACGAATATATCTGTGGTGTAAGGGGAATTGTTAGTCAGTTAGTGGATTGGGTGGGAACAGTCACAGACTGTTCCTGTTTGAGCGACTAACTAAGTAAGCCCCGGGTGCTTGGAATAAAGAGTTTGTACTGTGCGGTCTCTGAGTGACTTTATCCGGATTCGACTTCCACAGAATAGGAGTGGTTTTAAAGGGCTGGGCTGCTGGAAGCTCATTCCCAGACCTGGAGTGATTGCAACTGGGTCTGACAGAAGCATAACTGGTTGTTCTGGGCACATTCAGTCTCACTCCAACTATATCCCACCTTCCCTTACACAGGTATGTAATGTCTAAAGGATCAGTGTTTGAGTAAATGAGACTCACCAAACTTTCTCCTGACTGAATCAATGGAATCTCAGAGTCTCTTGAGGCAGAGCTGTTCTCTCCAGTTAATGCTTTCAGTCCTCAGGCTGGTTCACTTGTTGCTGTTCCCTCGTCTTCAGCCGTGGTTTGCTTCTAGTTGGGGTTTTTCTTCCAATAAACCTCTTACCGCAGGTCTAACTTGAACCAGAGTGATAATGAAGCACAATAACAATAAAAAGGAGAACCAAACATTTCTGGTTAATGTTACTAAGAACAAAACAATATGGGATAAGGAGGAGCCATCATTCAGTCAGCAACAGAATTAGGTGATTTGGTCCATCTGGTCTGCCCCACCATTTAACCACAGCTGATTTTCATTCCAACACCATATTCCTGCCTTCATCCTGTAACCCTGAGCTACTCAGCAATCATCAATATGTTAATCCCTGTCATAAATATACCCAAATGGCAGCTTCAACCAACCTCTGTGGCAACAAATTCCACAGATCAGACATCTTCTGGCCAAATTTTTTTCTCCACTCAGTTTTAAAGGGAAGCTTCTTTATTCCGAGACTGTGCTGTCAGATCACAGTCTAATGGAAACATCCTCTCCATGTCCACTGTATCCAGGCTTTTCAGCATTCGGCAGGTTTACTTAACCATACATCCCTCCATCACCCCCACTGTCCCTCTGAACTCCATTGAGCACAGGTCCAAAACAATCAAATGCTCCTCATACATAACGCCGAACATTCCTGAGATTATTCTTGTAAACCTTGTTCACAACAACTGTACTGAACACATTTCTAGGAATAACAAACTAATTGGCACCAGGGTAATTCGCAGGGAAAAGTTGTGGTTACTTTATTGTTCAACTGTCACAGAGTGAGCCATTTCCACTTCCACATTAAAACCGGTACATTTCAGGAAACATAAACCAATCCAGAGTGAATGTAATAAAAAGAAATTGGAATTACCAAACTGCTCAGCATGTAAGGAACAGCAGTGGGGAGAGGAACAATCTTTACAATTCAGGTTAATAACATTTTGTCAGGATGACTTCAAACATTTTCAGTTTTTAGTGCAGATCTCCAGAAGGGCTTGTATTGTGCTGTAGGTTTTCTATGTTTCTGTGAATAAATTAAAAATCGTGCAACAAACAGAAATACTATATATTTTAAATGTGAGGTAGTGTTCAAGGGTTCAATATCCATTTAGCAATCGGACGGCAGAGGGGAAGAAACTGTTCCTGAATCACTGAGTGTGAGCCTTCAGACTTCTGTACCTCCTTACCTGCTGGTAACATTGAGAAAACCACATGCCCTGGGTGCTGGAGGTCCTTGATAATGGACGCTGCCTTTCTGAGACATGGCTTCTAATCCTCTGGTAATCTTATAAACATCCATCCAGTCTCACTCCAGCTGGCACGGCTCCGGAGAAAACAACACAATTTTGTCCAACCTCCCGTTAAAGCTCAGGCCCTCTAATCCAGGCAATATAGACCTCAGTATGTGCGGTTGGGAGACTGTAGGTCTGACACAGTGGTCAGCAGCACAGGAGCGCCACAGGGAACCGTACTCTCTCCGGTCCTGTTCACCCTGTACACATCTGACTTCCAATATAACTCGGAGTCCTGCCATGTGCAGAAGTTCGCTGATGACACGGCCATAGTGGGGTGTGTAAGGAATGGACAGGAGGAGGAGTATAGGAAACTGATACAGGACTTTGTGATATGGTGCAACTCAAACTACCTGCGTCTCAATGTCACCAAGACCAAGGAGATGGTGGTGGACTTTAGGAGATCTAGGCCTCATATGGAGCCAGTGATCATTAATGGAGAATGTGTGGAGCAGGTTAAGACCTACAAGTATCTGGGAGTACAGTTGGACAAGAAGCTAGACTGGACTGCCAACACAGATGCCTTGTGCAGGAAGGCACAGAGTCGACTGTACTTCCTTAGAAGGTTGGCGTCATTCAATGTCTGCAGTGAGATGCTGAAGATGTTCTATAGGTCAGTTGTTGAGAGCGCCCTCTTCTTTGTGGTGGCGTGTTGGGGAGGAAGCATTAAGAAGAAGGACGCCTCACGTCTTAATAAGCTGATAAGGAAGGCGGGCTCTGTCGTGGGCAAAGTACTGGAGAGTTTAACATCGGTAGCTGAGCGAAGGGCGCTGAGTAGGCTACGGTCAATTATGGAAAACCCTGAACATCCTCTACATAGCACCATCCAGAGACAGAGAAGCAGTTTCAGCGACAGGTTACTGTCGATGCAATGCTCCTCAGACAGGATGAAGAGGTCAATACTCCCCAATGCCATTAGGCTTTACAATTCAACTGCCAGGACTTAAGAACTTTTTTTTAAAAGCTATTATTAATGCTTTTTGAGTTAGTGATTTAGATGCATATCATATTATGACTGAGTTAAGTATTGTATGTAATGATTTTTTGCTACAACAAGTGTATGGGACATTGGAAAAAATGTTGAATTTCCCCATGGGGATGAATAAAGTATCTATCTATCTATCTATCTATCTATATCCTGGTAAACCTTTTCTGCGCCCACTCCAAAGCCCCGATATCCTTCCGAGAATGGGGGCGACCAGAACTGAATGAAACACTCCAGATGTGGTCTAACTAGTTTTATAAATCTGCAACACAACTTCCCGACTTTTGAACTCAATGCTTAAACTGATAAAGACAACCATGCCATTTGCCTTCTTAACCACCCGATCAATCTCTGCAGTCTCTTTCAGGGAGCGATGAACTTGGAGTCTAAGATCCCTCTGATTATCAACACTGTTCAGGGTTTTGCATTTAACAGTGTACTTGACTTGTAGCAGCATCACAGGCAAGTACATTCCGATAACACACAGAACAGCAATTATACAATTCTCTGTCAGTAACAATACAGAAACATGTTTTACTTCATCCGGCTAATTGGACCAGAACAACACGGGCTGAGCGGCGGCTCATCTCAGACGGTTCGGTGTGAAGGTCTCACAACCCGGACCGACCCCGGCAGATTCTGTGAAGGAAGCGAGGCGAGGCCGCCAGTCCGGGAAAGTTCATCCCCTCCCCCTTCAGGTTTCACCGATCACCTTGTGTTTCTCTCTCTCTTCCCCACCCCCACCTTTTATTCTCCAGTCCTGCCGAAGGGTTTCGGCCGGTAATGTCGACTGTATTCTTCCCCTAGATTCTGCCCGGCCTGCTGAGTTCCTCCAGCATTTTGTGCGCGTTGCTCGCATTTCCAGCATCTGCAGATTTTCTCTTGTTTGAGTTCGGGAAAGTTAACTCACCACTCAACGTCAGACCTCCCCGCTCGGGACCGGCTTCAATACTCACCGAAGGGAAATTTGTTGGTGTTGCCCCGCAGAGAATAATCCGTCTCCGGCTCCCCGTTCAAGGGGGCGAGGACCCCCTCCCGATCCCGATCCCGATCCCGAACCCGGACCCACCGCTGACCCACTTCCACAAAGAACGAAAAAAACAACACTGCCTAGCTTGGGCCTGTGAGCATGCGCAATGTGCTTCTTTTGCGTCACAGGCGGTGGGCGGGGCCACGGAAACAAACCCGCAAATGCTGCCTATCTGCGGTAAAACATGATCACGTTTCGCTGGAGGGTCTCCCATGTGACCGGTGACTGTTCCTCGCCCTTCACATACTGCCCTACCCACCGCCGCATTTCCCACATTATTTCATTATTTCCCTATATCATTTCCATACGTATTTAGATTTTCCGTCCATATCTTCCTCGATCCCTTTCCCTCCAGCCCCAGGTCCCAGAGTTCTCAGAGTTATAGTTCTGATTCACTTTCCATCCCGACACACAATTCAGACCCACACAGAAAATGAGCAGGTTTCTTTTAAATCAGTCAACACACACAAAATGCTGGTGGAACGCAGCAGGTCAGACAGCATCTATAGGGAGAAGCACTGCCGACGCTTCGGGCCGAGACCCTTCGTCAGTCCTGAAACGTTCCGAAACGTGGACAGCGCTTCTCCCTATAGATGCTGCCTAACCTGCTGCGTTCCACCGGCATTTTGTGTGTGTTGCTTGAATTTCCAGCATCTGCAGATTTCCTCGTGTTTGTCATTTAAATGTCTATGTTTATAAACACTCATTTCTATTCACATTCCTCCAGCCTCACTGGACAGGAACACTGAAACATTAAGTGAGAAACAACAGGAGGAGGCCATTCGGCCCCTTTAACCATGAGCAAGATGGAGGCTACTCTCCCATCTCAGCCACATGCTTCTACCGATCCTCATTTTCTCGATCCCTTGGGTCTCCACAAATCTGCCAGCCTCTGTTTTATGTGAGGACGATCACCGAGTCTTCAACACCCTCTGTGGTGTAGATTTACAGACATTCACCACCCTCGGCGTGGAGACATTTCCCCTCATCTCAGTCCCGACATTTTCACTGCCATCATATTTGACCTACTAAAATGAACCACTTCACACATACCTGGGCTGAACTCCATCTGCCACTTCTCAGCCCTGTTCTGCATCCTATCAATGTCCCGCTGTAAACTCTGACAGCCATCCACACTATCCACAAAACATCCAACCTTTGTGTCTGATGCACCATCAATAACTCACGCCGAGACTTAGGAAGTGAGATATCGGCTTTTATTGACTGAAGAACAACACTACATCCTGGGGAAAATGAGCGAGAGCAGCAGGCCACAGTCGCCTTTATACAGGGGTCTGTGGGAGGAGCCACAGGGGTAGTCAGCAGGGTCTTGGGAGGAGCCACAGGAGCAGTCAGACAGGTATATCTAGTTCACCACATTCACCCCCCCTTTGTTTAAAAAAATTCCCAAGCATATTTACAGGTTAAGTCGATCAGGTGGTCGAATCGTTCGCTGCGATCTACGTAGCTCCGGCTGCAATTGCACAGGAGCCGGAGGTGATGACGGCACAGGTGCCGGAGGTGGTGTGTGCTCCGAAGGCGGAGAGTGGGTTAATTCTGTCCCAACAGGAGGTGTCAGGGATCCCTCGCGTGTGAGCGAGGGCCCTGGAACAGACGCATACGGAGTCTGTGTGGGGCATGGTGCGCGCGGAGTCACTTCGGGTACAGGGTGCAAAGTTACCGTGGAGTGCTCGGGGTAGTGGTCTGCTGCTCCGGCGGGCGCCAGGTCGCGGACAGAGACCGTGTCCTCCCGCCCATCAGGCAAGACCACGTAGGCATACTGGGGATTAGCATGCAGGAGGTGAACCTTCTCGACCAGTGGTGAGTACTTATTACTCCTCGCATGTTTACGCAGCAGCACTGGCCCCGGGGACGTCAGCCAAACTGGCAGGGTGGTCCCAGTGACAGACTTCCTGGGAAAAGAGAATAAGCGTTCGTGAGGGGTGGCATTAGTGGACGTACACAACAGGGAGCGGATAGAGTGGAGTGCCTCAGGGAGGACCTCCTGCCATCGGGAGACCGGCAACCCTTTTGACTTAAGGGCTAAAAGTATGGCCTTCCACACTGTGGCATTCTCCCTCTCCACCTGGCCATTCCCCCGGGGATTATAACTCGTGGTGCGACTAGTAGCTATGCCCCTAGCAAGCAGGAACCGGCGCAACTCGTCACTCATAAAGGAGGACCCTCTATCACTGTGGACATAGCAGGGATATCCGAACAGTGTGAAGAGCTGGCGCAGGAGTTTGATGACCGACGTGGTAGTAGTGTCGGGGCAGGGAACGGCAAAGGGGAATCGCGAGTACTCGTCAATAATACTGAGAAAGTAGACATTGCGGTCGGTGGAGGGAAGGGGGCCCTTAAAGTCAATACTCAGTCGCTCAAAAGGGCGGGTGGCCTTGACAAGCTGCGCAGTGTCAGGACGGTAGAAGTGCGGTTTGAACTCAGCGCAGATCTGGCAGTCCCTGGTCATCGTCCTGATGTCCTCCAGGGAGTACGGCAGGTTCCGGGCTTTAATGAAGTGATAAAACCGGGTGACCCCCGGGTGGCAAAGTTGGGCATGAAGGGCATACAGCTGGTCGAGCTGGGCACTAGCACACGGTCCCCGGGATAGGGCATCAGACGGTTCATTGAGCCTGCCAGGCCGGTACAGGATATCGTAAGTATAGGTGGAGAGTTCCATTCTCCATCGCAAAATTTTATCATTTTTGATTTTGCCCCGCTGCACCTCTGAATGAATAAAGGCCCTGTCCCCCGCACTGTACCTCCGACTTTTAGTTGCCACAGGTTTACAGTCGGGGGTCAGGTTGGTGAACAGCGATGGGGGAGGGATCTTGAGGGTGGAGAGGTTGCAAATAGTGTCAGCAGCACAGCTATCGACATGGTGCTGGGCGGGATGTGGGGTTCGGGGTGTATGTGCGTGTGGTAACGGAGTATATGGCGAAGTCCCACCAAACTGAGGATTCCTGACAGTGAGTGGTGGGTGGGGCCCGTCATATGCCATAGTCACACTTTCGAGATGGCTCTGGAAGTCCAGCCCCAATAGCACAGGTGCGCACAGCCGAGGCATGACCAGGAACGCAAAGTTCCGATACTCTGTGCCCTGCACCACCAATGTCGCTACACAACCCACCCGGATGTCTGTGGAATGCGACCCTGAAGCCAAGGTGATCTTCTGACGGACCGGCCGTGTAACGAGTCCGCAGCATTTCACTGTGGCCGGGTCAATAAAACTCTCAGTGCTGCCCGTGTCAAACAGGCAGCTAGTCCTGTGCCCCTCCACCAGGATGTCCATCATCGACCTTGCGAGCTGGTGCGGAGCGCTTTGATCGAGGGTCACGGAAGCCAGCGTTGAACGGGGCGTGTCGGGGGCGGGGCCTGGTGACGCCGGCAAAGTTGGCCGCTCACATCCGGGCATGCAAGATGGCGAGGCGGGGGCGGGGCCTGGTGACGCCGGCAAAGATGGTTGTCCACATCCGGCCATGCAAAATGGCGGCCCCCAGGTCTCAGACGCAGCGCTGCTCGACCCCGGGCGCGGTTTAGATTTACAGACCTTGGCGAAATGGCCCTTCTTCCCGCAACTGGAACACGTCGCTTCGCGCGCCGGGCAGCTGTCCCTGGCATGTTTCCGAAGCCCACAAAAGTAACAGAGTTTCATACCTGGCGAATTCGTGGGGTTTGAGATACCGCGACTGGCAGCGGCGTTGGCGAATTCGCTCGGAACCGGGGAATCGCTCGGCTGGACTTCTTCGGCGTACAACTGCGCAGCCTCTATCGAATCGGCCGTCTCTATCGCGGAGCGTAAGGTAAGATCAGCTTTTTCCAGCAGCCGCTGGCGCAAATACACTAACCGAACCCCAGTCACAAAAGCGTCTCGGACCAAGAGTTCCTTATGCTGTTCCGCTGTGAGCGCTTGGCAGTCACAAGCCCGCGCGAGTGCCTGTAACTCGCGAAGAAATTCAGCAGTCGACTCCGTAGGCCGCTGTTTTCGCGTTGCCAAGCGGTGCCGTGCATAAACTGGATTTACTGGCCGCAGGTACTGTCTTCGGAGGGCGGCAAGCGCCTCCTCGTAGGTGGATATGTCCCTGATGAACGAATAAACTTTTGGGGCGACCCTCGAGAAGAGAAGTTTGTGCCGAACAGCCGAGTCGGTGGCACGAACCTCCTCTAAGTACGATTGGAAGCACACCAGCCAGTGTTCAAAGGCAAGAGCTGCTCCAGGGTCTCGGGGGTCCAAGTCTAGGCGTTCTGGGCATAAAGCGGTTTCCATGTTGTAACTTTCAGTCAATAAAATTGATGCACCATCAATAACTCACGCCGAGACTTAGGAAGTGAGATATCGGCTTTTATTGACTGAAGAACAACACTACATCCTGGGGAAAATGAGGGAGAGCAGCAGGCCACAGTCGCCTTTATACAGGGGTCTGTGGGAGGAGCCACAGGGGTAGTCAGCAGGGTCTTGGGAGGAGCCACAGGAGCAGTCAGACAGGTATATCTAGTTCACCACAGTGTCATCAGCAAACTTACCAACCCATCCCTCCACTTTCTCATCCAGGTCATTTATAAAGAACACAAAGAGTAAGGGTCCCAGAACAGATCCCTGAGGCACTCCACTGGTCACCGGAACATCATGCAGAATATGACCCATCTACAACCACTCTTTGCCTTCAGTGGGCAAGCCAGTTCTGGATCCACAAAGCAATGTCCCCTTGGATCCCATGCCTCCTTACTTTCTCAATAAGCCTTACATGGGTTACCGTATCAAATGCCTTGCTGAAATCCATATACACTACATCTACTGCTCTTCTTTCATCAATGTGTTTAGTCACATCATCAAAAAATTCAATCGGGCTCGTAAGGCACGACCTGTCCTTCACAAAGTCATGCTGACTATTACTAATCATATTATACCTCTCCAAATGTTCATATCCATAGCGACTTATCCAACTTGATGCTTTCCAAAAGCTGCAGCACATCCTCTTTCTTAATATCTACATGCTCAAGCTTTTCAGTCTGCTGCAAGTCATCAGTACAATCACTAAGATCCTTTTCCATAGTGAATACTGAAGCAAAGTATTCATTAAGTACCTCTGCTATTTCCTCCGGTTCCATACCCACTCTCCCACTGTCACAGGGTGAAAGGTGAAATATTTTTGGAGAATCTGAAGGGGGATTCTTCACTCAGAGGTTGGTGAGAGTGTGGAATGAGCTGCCAATGGAAGTGGTGGATGTGGGTACGAGTTAGACACTAAAGAGAAATTTGGGTAAGGGCATGGATGGGAACTGTATGCAGGTTGTTGACAGTAAAAACAAAAACAGGTCCGTATTGACTAGAAGGACCGAAGAGCCTGTTCCAGTGCTGTTGGGCTCTGTGACTCTAATAGCATTCTGATTTGTAATTTCCACAGTCATGTGCTTTGCTGCTAATTATCGAACCCAATAATTTACAGCATGGGTGTAGAGGCTGCCCAGTGACTGTTCCTGCGATCAAAGTCACTGAGACGTCTCATCATTGAGCAGATAATGTCTTCATCATTCTCCTTCACTCAGTCCATCACTCAACACCTTCCATGTTTACAGGAAATCACAGAACTCACAGAGAAGGAAACCGCGACAGAGGATTCCTCGCTTTTCCTCAGACCTGGTGATGGGGAAAGGCTCCCAGTCCCAGAGAGTGATGTGGGAATCAGGAATGAGTTTGCAAAGTTGGACAAAAGGCTGAAAGAATTTCTGCAGCACGGTACGGTAAAACAATGCACCGAACTGAAAATAACATTGAAATATTGCTGACGTAACAAAGTACGTCAACAAAGTTCGGCCCATCATGTTTAGCTCAGTCAAATAAATTAGCAACCAAATGGCCACTAAACTGATTCCTTGTGCCTGCACAATGTCCATCTCCCTCCATGTTCTTCACATTTATGTGCCTGTCTCAGCGTCTCTTAAAAGTGTCTAATATATCTGCCTCTACCATCACCCCAGGCATTCCAGACACCCACCAATCTCTGTGTGAAAGAACTTGCCTCTCACATCTCCTTTGAACTTACCCCCTCTCAGATTAACTGAGAAAAAGAATCACAATAAACATGCGATTGTACTGGAGTGAGTGTCATGGTCCGGTCCGTGAAATCCGCATTCCGGTTTACGGTCCGGTTCATCGATCCTCATTCCGGGATTTCCTGTTTTCCCTGGGTCCAGTGGCTGCCTTAATTGAGGCACCTGATTCTCGTTTTGAGCTGGCTCCATAAACAGCTTCGGGATTCATCTTCCGTCTGCTGGGCTGTTCTCTCCTTTCTTCCTGTCCCTGCACTTCTGAAATTCTGGCAGTTAGTTCGGCATCTTATATCAACAGTTATTTTGGCACTCACCTTCGTCAGTTTCCTTCGCCTGCTACCTTGCCAGTAATCTCGTCTGATACCTTGCCTGTATCGCAGTCAAGTTCAACCGCCGGAGTGACACTGGAGCCTCGGCATGCCAAGATATGGAGGTATCTATTACTGAGTTTGGATCTGTCTCTTTGTGTCCCTGTGTTTAGTATCCGTCAAGGAAAGAGTCCCGGCCTTAGGAGGGGTCCTGACTCTGTATAGATCCCCGGCCCGAAGTCCTGTTCCCAAGGAGGGGTCCTGGTTCAGTGTTCTGTGTAGAACCCCAGCTCTCAGACCTGTTTCCAAGGAGGGGTCCCGGCTCTGTGACCCTGTACTCCAACACCAAGGCTCTGTTCCAAGATCAAGTCAGGGCGCCATGTTCCAGCCCCGTCCAAGTCTGAGCTTCGTGTCCTCATCCAGTTCTGGTGCCTCACTGAGCCCAGGAGTACCTCGCCCAGCCTGGTGCTGGAGATTCCTCGTCCAGCCCTAGCCACGTCCAAGATCCTGGTCTAGTCCAAGCCACGTCCCTGTGTTCCCAGTGTTATCTTGTGTCTAGTCTGTTCCTAGTCCCGAGTCCTCAACTGGATCCGGGTTCCGAGCCCGAATCAAGACCCATGTTCCGGGTCACTGTCCAGTCTCTGGCTCGGAGTCCTAGTCCAGACATCTAGTTCCAAGTTCCTCATCCAGATCCCGCTTTCACATTCTGAGTCCTAGACCAGGCTCGGTGTGCTTGTCTCGTCCAGGGCCTGTGTCCATGTCCAGCGTCCTTTCCTCCTGACTTCCGTTGCATTCTGGTTAATCTTAGCCCTGCTCCCAGTACTTCAGGGTCTGTGTCTTGCATTTGGGTCCGCTACCAGCGCCCCCCCCCCCCCCCCGCTTGCAACATACATAAACCAGCCCGTGGCATTCCTAACTGTGATTTCCTCAATATAACGAACATTACCGAGAATCTGAAATCTGCAGCGTTCGCGGTTACCGAGCTACTGACTTGTTAAGTGATCTTTATATGAGGGTGGAGGTAGAGATGGAATGAGGCTGAGGAATAGGAGGCGTGTGAAGTGGAGAGAGGTGTTGACAAAGTTGTGTGTGGAAAGTGAAGAGCGGGTAGCTGCAGATGAAAGTGAGTGTGTGGAGAGATGGTGGGGAAAAGAGAGAAGGAGAGAGAGAGACCATAAGACATGGGAGCAGAATGAGGCCATCTCGCCTATCGAGTCTGCTCCGCTATTCAATCATGACTTAACCTTTTCCCCTCCATCTCAATCCCAGTTCCCGCTCTTCTCCCCGTGATGTTCGTTGTCATGTCCAATCAAGAACTTGTCAATCTCTGCCTTAAACATACCCAATGATCTGGCCACCACCGCTGCATGTGGCAACGAATTCCACACATTCAACGTACTTTGGCTCGGGAAATTTTTCCGGATCTTTGTTTTTGAAAGTGCGCCCCTCTATCCCGAGACTGTGCTCTCTTGTCCTAGACTGTCCCACGATGGAAACATCCTTCCCACACCTACTCTGTCCGGGCCTTTCAACATTTGAAAGGATTCAATGAGATTCCTCTCATCCTTCTGAATTCTAGCGAGTACAGACCCAGAGCCATGTAACGCTCCTCGTGTGATAACCCTTTCATTCCTGGAATCATCCTTGTGAACCTCCTCTGGACCCTCTCCAATGGCAGCACATCTTTTCTAAGATGACGGGCTCAAAGCTGTTCAAAATACTCAAGGTGAGGCCTCACCAGTGCCTTATAAGACCTCCGCATCAGATCATGGCTCTTGTATTCTAGACCGCTTGAAATGAATGCTAACATGGCATTTGCCTTCCTCACCACCGACTGAGCCTGTAAGATAACCTTCATGATGATCTGCACAAGGACGCCCATCTCCCCCTGCATCTTAGATTCCTGGAATTTCTCCCAGTTTAGAAAATAGTCTGCACATTTGTTTCTGCTACCAAGTTGTATGACCGTACATTTTCCCACCTTGTACTTCATGTGTCACTTTCTTGCCCATTCTCCTGAACTAAAGCCTTCATCCTACCTGTTTCCTCAACACTAGTGCCCCTCCACCAACCTTCGTATCATCTGAAAACTTGGCAACAAAACAATCTATTTCATCATCTAAATCATTTATATAAAGCATAAAAAGAAGCGGTCCCATCACTGACCCCTGTGGAACTAGTGACTGACAACCAATCAGAAAAGGGTCATTTTATTCTAACTCGCTGCCTCCTGCCAATCAGCCAATTCTCTAACCATCTTAGTGACTTTACTGTAATACCATGGACTCTTAACCGGGTAAGCAGTTCATGTGTGTGCACCTGATCAAAGGCCTTCTGAAGTTCCAAATGTACAGCATCCAATGCATCACCGTTATCTAACCTACTTGTAATCTCCTTGAGAAATTCCAAAAGAGTCGTCAGGCAGGATTTTCCCTGAAGGAAACCATGCTGACTTTGTATTATCTTGTCCTGTGTCACCAGGTACTGCATCACCTCATCCTTAACAATTGATTCTAACATCTTCCCAACAACTGAGGTCAGGCTAACTGGTCTATAGTTGCCTTTCTGCTGCCTTCCTCCTGTCTTAAATAGTGGAGTGGCATCTGCAGTTTTCCAGTCCTCCGAAACCATGCTGGAGTCTAATGATTATTGCAAGATAATTTCTAATGCCAGCAGAATCTCTAACGCTACCTCTTTCAGAACCCCAGGGTGCAGTTCATCTGGTCCTAGTGACTTGTGTAACTTTCAGTCTTTCAGCATTTTGAGCACCTTCTCTCTTGTAATAGTAACTGCACCTACTTCTCTTCCATCACACACCACAATATCAGCGGTGTTGTCAGTGTCTTCCACAGTGAAGACTGATGCAAAATACTGATTTAGTTTCATCAGCCATCTCATTGTACCCGGTTATTATTTCTCCTGCCTCACTTTCTAGCGGTCCTTGATCCACTCCAATTTATCTTTTTTATTTTTAACATACTTGACTTGGGGAAAAAACTTTTGTATTCCACTTTGATATTACTTGCTAGCTTGCTTTCATATTTCATCTTTTCCCTTCTAATGTTTAGTTGCTCGCACTAATGTTGCGACCACATTTTCCTAAGGGTTCTTCTACCTTAAGCTCCCTAATCACCTCCCGTTCATTATATAGCAGCCAAATCCAGTATAGCTGATCCCATAGTAGGCTCAACGACAAACTGCTCTAAAAGGCTATCCCTCTGGCATTCAACACACTAGCTCCCTTGAGATTCATTACCAACCTGATTTTTCCAATTGACCATCATGTTAACATGTCTCATGACTACCATAACATTGCCCTTTTGACCAGCGTTTTCTATTTCCTGTTGTACCCTGTGGTCCACCTCCCAGCCACTGTTAGAGGCCTCTATATAACTGTCATCAGCGTCTTTTTACACTTGCTGTTTCTTAACTCAATCCACAAGGATTCAACATCTTCCAATCCTATGTAACATCTTCCTACTGATCTGATGCTATTCTTTACCAGTAGAGCCGCACTACCCACTCTGCCTGCCTTCCTATCCCTCTGATATAACATGTAACCTTGGGCATTCAGCTCCCAACTGCAATCATCCTTCAGCTACGATTCAGTGATGGCCGCATCATGCCTGTCAATGTATGATGTTGAGTGGACAGTCACGGGGGATATAGAGAGGGGGATTTAGAGATGGTTGGAGCAAGGGGAGAGAGCTGGAGTGAGGAGAGCGAGGTAGAGAGAAAGGGGTAGAGGGGTAAGAGAAAGGGAGTGGGAGGTCTTTTTTGCCGAGGTTGGGAGGGAAAGGCGGAATTGGGGGGAGCTGTGTTGGGCGACAGAAAGGGGTGAGGGAGGATGGGTGTGCAGTGTACCGAGGTGGTGTGGGTGAGCGATAGGGGCAGCGAGGAAGGAGAGGTGAGGGAAAATGGCTTCGAGGAAGGGGAGGGGGAGACGAGTTTGCAGCAAAATGAGTGAATGTGTGCAGTGCGGAGGGTGTGGTAAACTGACCGGGTTCGTAGAAAGGAGGGTTCAGTGTTTTGGGTGGCGAGGAGAATGGAGCGATTTGGAAGGGGAGAGGAAGAGGCCGGAAGAAGAGTCCATTGTGAAGTGCAGCGGCAGTGAGGAGACGTGGATAAGTGAGCGGCGCTGCGTATGGTCAGAATGATTAAACTAACCAGTTATTTATCCACAGTGGCGAATATGTTAGTCATGGTTGAGATTGCGGCCCTCGTCTCGGAATCCCACAGCGACAGTTTTACCGCACGTGGTTCCGGTTCTGCAATCCGACGCTGGGGGGGGGGGGGGGGGTAGGGGGTATTGTGGAGTGAGGCGGGGGTTGGGGGTATTGCGATTTCCACGCACTGCTCCCGGACTGTGTCGAACTGTAAATCCGTCAGATCATGCCCTCCCATCCATGTACTTAACCAAGTTTCTCACACAGAAATTGTTAAGACTTCGGACAAAGTCAGGAATTAAAAAATATTGGGTATGTTGCGACTAACGTGAACTGCGTATATTTCAATGCAAAGAGGTAATGAAGGAAAGGGGGATGAGCTCAGGTCTTGGATCAACACAAGGAATTACGATATGGTAGCAATTAGTAAGACTTGGCTGCAAGAAGGGCAGGATTGGCAGCTCGATATTCCGGGGTTCCCTCCCATTGGACGCGACAGAACGAGGGTGATTAAAGGGGCAACTGTGGCGCTACTAGTTTTGGGAATATGTCACGCCATTTCTTTGTCAGTACAGACCGGGGAACTCGTCCAGTGAGGCTTTATCTGCGGGGTTAAGAGGAACAATTTTTAGAGAGTCCGCACCCTGTTACAAGAAACATAATCTGTTACAGGAAGTGTTTTAACTTTCTAGGTATCGCAGGCCTCCGTTAGTCTCGATAGACCATGGATTTGCGCTTTGGAAAGTTTCCAGGGCGCAAGCCTGGGCAGGATTTTTTCTTTATGGAAGACCGGAAGTTCCCCAAGCTGCAAGTCTACTCTATCCACACCACTGATGTTGTCCAAGGGAAGGGCATTAGAACCCATACAGCATCAGTGTCGTCACCATGGCACCAGTGGTGGGAGAGGGGAACCCCTCTCCATACCGGGGGAGAGGGGAATGAAGAACAAAAAGGATGTGCAGAGGGGAGTATAGTGGTGGTGAGAGGGGTACTGAACGAGAGGTGCACAGCTAGAGGCGAGAATGTGGGTGGAGAGCGAGGGGGTTGAGAGAATGCAGAGTGAGTGGAAAGACAGGAGTGGGGAGAGGGAAAGTAATATGCACGGTGAGGGGAGATAGAGGACCCAGGGGTGATGATGGTTTCACTCAACTTTCCTCCTCTTCTTCACTTCCCTTTCCCCACTCCCTTCCGTAATCTCTTCCCATCCCCTCTCCCGCTCTCCCTGTCCCCTGTAGAAGTTGGTCTTGATTGACGCGAACCAACTCGCACCTTCAAACCTCGCCTCCAGTTTGCACAGAAATCCATTAAAGACACCTTCCCCGCTCTACAGCCTGAAGAGGACAGTGCATCATTTCATCACGGGTGGCATGACGAAGGGTGGAGGGACGGGTAGTTTTGAGGAAGTTGAGGCGGTACAGAGGGACAGGCAGATTAGGAGAGTGGGACAAAAGTGGCAGTGGGAATAAAGTGTCCGCAAATGTACTTGAAGCCGAAGGCAAACACGAAAGCGCAAATGCACTTGGGAGTCCTTGTGTAGGATTCCCTAAAGGTGAGTTTTCCGGGTGAGTCCGTGGTGAGGAAGGCAGGTGCAATATTAGCATTCATTTCAAGAGGAATAGAATATAAAAGCAAAGATGTCCTGTTGAGACTTTGTAAAGCACTGGTGAGGCCACACTGTCAGCAGTTCAGGCCATTACCTTAGAAAAAGTGCTGTGAACCTGGAAGGAGTTCAGACGAAGTTGACGAAAACGATTCTGCGATTGAATGGCTTGTCATATGAAAAGTGTTTGACTCTGGGCCTGTATTCACTGGATTTCAGAAGGATAAGAGGTGATGTAATTGAAGCCTGACCGAAGAGTTTGACGGAGTGGATGTGGAGAGGATGTTCCCTCTGGTGGGAGAATCTGAGACCAGAGGACACAACCTCACAATGGAGAGGCGTCCTTCTGGAAGGCATTTTTTTTGCCAGGAAGTGGTGAATGTGTGGAATTCTTTGTTACAGGCTGCTGTGGAGGCCAAATCTTTATGTATATTTAAGGAAGAGTTTGATCGACTCTTGATTGGTCAGGGCATGAATGGATGCACGGAGAAGGCAGGAGACTGGGACTCAGACGGAAACTGAATCAGTCATGATGAAATGGCGGCGTAGACTCGATGGATCTGATGGGCTGATGCTGCACCGATGTCTTATGGTCATTTTGTCTTATGGACTTTCAGGGAGACAAATTCCACAAATGATTCCGGTTGGATGGGGGCAACAACCCCTGCTTGTGAAATGAAACCCGCTGTTTACCGTGGAGGGGGTTTCTTGCGACAGCAGTTGTCCGGATGGTATGGCTATAATCGCTTAATGTTAGTGTTAAATAATGAACGTGAATAGACTCCTTTAGTTCTAGAATCACTGAGAAAATAATTGACAACATTTGTTCCTGTTGAGCGGGAGTAAATTGTCGAATGTGTTTTCTCTAATTTCAGCAGAGATTCTAACTCCCAATCTTCCCGATTTATTAATCTAATACCAAATACACATGGACGGGAGGGATATGAAGGACTCTCCATATTCCAGTTCTAGCTCCAGAGAACCATAAGATCAGAAGACGAAATGTCAGAATTGGGCCATTCAGCCCATCGAGTCTGCTCCGCCAGTTCATGGCTGATCCCGGATTCCACGCAACCCCATACACCTGTCTTCACACTATATCTTTTGATGCCCTGACTGTTCAGGAAACGATAGACTTACGCTTGAGATGTAAGCAAGACTTGTCCTCCACCACAGACTGTAGCAGAGCGTTCCACAGACTCTCATGCTCCATGATAGGTAATTGTAGTATGGCAAGCGGCTGCGGATTGTAACATTAATTCTGCATTCTGAGAAACATAACTACCTCTCAAAACTTCAGGAGCTTCACCGCACAGTCGGCGGTGACGTCACATGAAGCGGCTGCTGTGCAGAACGACTTTGAGGAACCTGCTTACAATCATGGGCACAGTATATCCCTCGGTTACTGACATAGGTATACAGACAGGGCTCTCCATTACTCTAACCTCAGTAACACCTGCTCTCTATGCTCCGGCAAACATGGAACATTATTCACTGCATTACTAAAATGGATATTTTAAATATCTGGCAAATTGACTTATAAATAAATAACTTCAGACCGCCGTTATACCTGTTTCTGTGCTCCATATTCACTGTCCCTGACGACACTGAAACATTCTTTAATCTCACCGAAGAGCACATCGCGGGAATTGCAAAACTTCGACGTTTAAGCGGTCGATTGAAGTGGAATATGGACAGAAACTTCACAGAAAGGCCCTGTCCTGTGTTCACATAATCTGTCGCATTACGCTGTCTATAGTCAGCACTTAGAATTGATTGGGCAGAAATGGTTTCTGATTGTAACAATATCTGGCACCAATAGAATCTGCTGCTGAACCTAGGTTTTGTCTGAAATCGAGATGGTATGTTGTTTCTGTAATCGGTACTATTGAATGGAAATTAATGCAATGAGCTACCTGCACAATCACAGTCAATTTGCAGGTAGATCCCTGCGCTGTCGCGGTTGTAGCCATTGCTCACGGTCCATTTATATTTTTCCTGTCATTTTTGTACAGATGTACATCTACAACGTGGCCGCGGTTCCGTCACCCAGCTTACAGCTTCGCGTCCTCTCTCCCTCATCCCCTCGGGCCGACTCCCCAAAAGCCCGCCAAAACTAGCTTACAGACCCAGAAGAGAGAATAAGATTAATCCAAATTGGTTAACAAATGAATGCAATTCTCGTTATCAGTAAATTTTAACCCAAACAAGCTTCCAGCGCTCTTTTATTACAAAGAAGCACTCTTACTTTTAACAAGACAAAGAAGCCATTTTGATTAACAGACGGAGTAACAAAGAGGAAACGCTCTTTACACTCTCCCCCCACCAAATAAAAGTCATGTCCTCATGACTTCTAAATAACTCCCCTACTCTTCCTGCCAATACACACCCTAACCCAGGCACAAACAGTGACATTGCTCCCCAAACAGTAGACCTCACGCCCTGTTCCTCAGGCGCTACATAGGTCAACTTATCTGGGAGTTCCTTAACCCTCCGAGACCTCCGTACCCCTTCAGCAAAACCCTCCAGGCTCGGACACAACCGGGGATACCTCGGGTCCGCTTGCCAACTCCTCTCTCAATCTCTCACTCATAACCCCACTGCAACTCTGATCCCCCTGCTCTCCACGGCTAACCCTCCCCACTACACCTGACTCAGTGGTAGAAGGGCCAAATAGCAAAAGGCAGCATGTACCACACATGCAGCGCATCATCCTTCGAATCCGTATTCTTCCTCACCTCTGCGATCGGTAGCTGCTGTTTGATCTTCTCCAAACGGAAGCACGTGGCCTGCACTGCTCCCCCATCCTCTTCAGCCTCACGCAATCGAGACATCAGCTTCCTCTCTGGCTCCTCCAACTCCCGCCACAGTCTCAACAATTCTGCATTCACTGCACTTATCTCCAGCTTTTCCTTCCTGATGACTTCTTCTAGGTCAACCTTCAGGGTTTCCACTTCATTTGGACTGTCGATGGTCATCTTCAGGTTCCCTTCAAACTTCCGCTTCCCTCTTCCAAGATCTGTCCGCAATTGCTTCACCTCCTCAAACTCCCGTCTCCGGGCTCTCGGTTTGCTGTTACTCTTAATCAGATAACTTTCTTGGTCTTCCAACTGATTCCGGATCACTTTCTCCGGTCTCTGCTGAGAATTCGACCTCTCCATCTCCACATCAAACTTGATTCCGTAGAGACAGTCACTCACGAGCTGCGACCTTCGCCAGACCTGACATGTGTCCAGAGAAAGCTTTAGCTCTTCAGTTCTCAGTCGCTCCTGCAACAGTCTCGCTTCAGATTCTCCCGAGGCAAATCCAAATGCCAGGAGAACATCCACATACGCCAAAACTCCAGACACCCCCACATCCCCCATGGTCTTCCACATGCCCCGCGGGAAGGTTGCAAGGGCTCCGGATATGCCCTCTGGCATCTTTTCGTACCGGAAGAATCCTAGGGGACCTATAACGGCCGTCTTCTCCTTGTCGGCATCACTCATCGGGATCTGGCAACATTCGCTCCTCAGATCCAGCACCTTAAAGCACTTCGCACCACTCAGACAGGCCATCGCCTCTTCGGCCCTCAGGGCCGTATTCTGGTCACTGACAGTGCGCCTCTTCAGCGCAATATAATCCACACACACGCTGCCTACGTCTCCCACGGCTTCAGGGCCCAGTCGCCGCGACCTCTCTCTCTCACCGAGGTATCTTCAGCGGTCAACTCCCCTCCCTCCTGGTATTTCGGAGCGTCCACTAAGAGGGTCTCACCCTCAGATACTTGCCCCTGGCCGCACCACCACCGGCTCTCGTTTGAATTCGGTACCGGCCCGTGGCTATTACACAAGTCCTCCCAAGCAGCTCGAAACTCTGGGTTTAATAAATAATAATAGACAGTACACCATATGCGATTAAATGATAACACTTTATAGATATTACTAGAACAATGTGATTAATAATGATACAATATATATAAAGGAAAAGAAAATAAAGAAAAGGCGCCAAGACATCAAAGTCCAAACCACTTCGTGTACAACCGTTGGAGCTCAATTAACAAAGTCTTCTGGCCACTATTTGATCCCCTCCGAACTCCTCGACTCGTAGATCAGGACCACCCGAAGTGATCAACCAAGCACATCTATCTTCGTCTTCTCTCCTCGCCGAACATCCTGGCCTCGGACCCCCACTCGGGATCCGTTCCTCACCCAGTTTACAGCATCGCGTCCTCTCCCTCTCTCTCACCCCCTCGCGGCGATCTCCCCAAAAGCCCGCCAACAATAGCTTACAGACCCAGAAGAGAGAATAACATTAATTCCAATTGGTTAACAAATGAATACAATTCCCGTTATCAGTAAATTTAACTCAAATAAGCTTCCAGCACTCCCTTGCAACAAAGAAGCATTCCTACTTTTAACAAAACTAAGAAGCATTCCTACTTTTAACAAAACTAAGAAGATTAACATACGCAGTCACAAAAAAAAAGAAAAATAAACCCTCACAAAGAAGAAACCCACTTATACTAATAAGAAACCCCCTCTACACAACGTTCTCATGGGTGCTGCCCGACCTGCTGAGTTCCTCCAGTGTGTTGTACGTGTTGCCTTTACCAGCGTTTGAATGCCGCCGATCCTTGAATGTGGAGTTAGAGATGCGGGAGAAGACAGCGCCCCACTGGCGTTTAATATTGTGGATCCGTGAAAGATAAATCAATTCTGTATCAAATCCCATGTCGCAGGTACTTACTGTCACTGCCAAACTCACAATGTACACCAGAAAGGCCACTCGGTCTATCTGCTCTCTGCCCAGGTTTCTGTTCCATATCCGTATTTTAAAAATTATCTCTCACTCTCCCTGTTGCAACTTGTCACCACTCCGTGGGAGAAGAGATTTCCCTTGAATTTCTTAGAATCAGAGAAATCTGCAGCAAATTACAGGCCCTTCGGCCCACAGCAACCAACTCTAGAAAATGCCTAGAATTACCCTACGACAGAACCCTCTATTTTCCTAAGCTCCATGTACCTATCTAAGATTCTCTTAAAAGACTCAATTGTACCCGTCTATACCACCGTTGCTGGCAGTGCAGTCCACACACCCACCACCATCTGTATAAAAAAATATATCTCTGACACCTCCATTGAACTACTTCCAAGCACCTTAACTATGCCCCCCACGTGTTAGCCATCTCAGCCCTGGGAAGAAAAAAGCCACTGACTTTTCCCACGATCAATGCCTCTCATCATCTGATACACCTGCATGAATTTCCTGCATGATTTTCCCCAGGCTAATTAACACGATGATCTCGCTGAGTATTTGACCTTCCTCAGGGCTCTGGACTAAGGTGGTTAAACTCCTATTTCCCTGCTCTTTTCAAATTTTGTGTCATTTTCACCAATTTCAAAGGACTGTGCCTCAGACAGCTGGGTTGCTGCAATGCACCTCTAAAGCCTGACAGCAGACTATCGAGTGAATCTTCAGTGGAGCAGAGTCAGAAACCAAAGAGTTACCAGCACCAATCAGGGCTTTGGAGCTCTGGAAAGAGATGGGGTCTGGAGGTTACGAGCATTAGGAGGAAGAGGAACAAGACCAGCAGGATGTGGCTATGAATGAAAGATGAGAAGCATTTGGAAACTGGTTAATTGAAAAACAAAATGGTTAATTTCTACAAAACATTGCAGGTAATCAGCAGATCAGGCAGCAAATGTGGAGAGGAATAAATGGGCAGCATTTAATCCGAGCCCCTTCAGCATGTCTAGACTGTGTACTCCTCTGCTTAGTTGCTGCATGAACTGCAGAGCTCCTCCAGCATTTTGTGTGTGTGCGTCTTTGTATTTCCAGCAACTGCAGAATCTCTTGTTTCAGATCTGCATTTGTAAGAGGATTGTACTTTGGCATCAGATACACGAAATGCATGTTGATAATGAGTGTATCGTTTATGGGAGCCGCTTTCTGCGTTAAGAAAGCTGCTGAGTTTTCTACACACACAAAAAAACTGAGATATGGACATGGAACCGAAGCTTGCAGAAATTTTTAATGGCACCATGATTACCCATAAAGCCCCGCGGTTAAAATTTCGCTGTCGTTTGAAGCACCGATCAAATGCGCAGGCGTCAGGATTGCTGCCGGCTCTGATAATTACGCATGCGCGCAGTATACAAAATGTCGGGAGGAGCGGAAAGGTAAGGGCTTTTTCGACTCTAATTGAGTGACAATTGCTGTGAGAACCGGAGACTGTGGTCCGAAAATCGGCACAGGCAGGTCTTATTCCTCTCTCTGAGCCCCACGATCTGTATACGGGCCCCGGAGAGCTTCCGGCTAATCAGGGAATGGGAGCAGATAGATCTCACAGACAGAGCTGAGCTCTAGCAATCTGAATGCAAGGATTAGGAATTCGGAAAAAGAGAACAAAATCTTTCTATCAGCTGTTGAGGAAATCACCTTTGTTCTGCCTCCAACCGCAGCAAGAGAAAATCTGCAGCGGCTGGAAATCCAAGCAACACACAAAATGCCGGAGGAATTCAACATTAGTACTCTTTTCCATAGATGCTGCCTGGGCCTGCTGAGTTCCTCCAGCATTTTGTGTGTGTTGCTTGTTCTACCTCCTCTTGCTCTGGACTTTTCTACCGGTGAGAACATGTTTTGTCCCATCTCTCTGGGTCCGTAATAATATCAAACACCTTTGTCCTGGGAAACAAGCAGCTTTAACATCACAAATGTGCCAGACTCCAATGAGACAGATTACTGCCCTTCCCTTCATATTCATTGGCATTACCATCACTGAGTTCACCACCATCAGTCATTGGGGGAGAGTTCAGGGGGAATATTTATGTAGAGTACAGAAACTGGGGATGCCTGTTTGCATTTTGGTGATGCAAAAGTTACTGGAGAATTTGCAGAGTGGGAAGAAGTGGCGTGGATATTTGGAAATCTGACTTTTTAAAGCATAGTTTAGCAAGCAAACCACATATGGACAATAATGTGAGAAAATCCTCCGTTACCCGTTCCAGGCCTGCTGCATAGGTTGTGTGAGAGTGCAGATGAACTGGATCAAACCCAGAGGAGATGAAAGTTCCTATTGACAGTGATTTGCGCAGCTGTTAGAATGAATGCCTCTCTATATAAAATTCACTGTGCACGTCTTATCACTGGGGTAAAAAATACACAGTACAAGATTTATCTGCACAGTAGTTATTACAAATTAGAGGGGAGATTATCACAAATTAGAGGGGTATTGGAGGGAAGGAGGGAGACCTCCAGTGTCCCTGATGCCCTCACCTACAAGGTGTGCATCCAGCTGCAGCTTGTAACCCTGCATTTCAATGAGCTGCAACTTGAAATGGGTGAATTCCAGATCATCCAGCAGTTGGAGGGGGGTGATAGATATGACATGAAGAGAGGTGAGTTACACCCAAGAGGCAGGACACAGGAAACTGAGTGAGAGTCAGGAAGGAAAATGAGGTTAAATAGGCATCACAGAGTACTGTAGTGGCCATCCCCCACAACAACAGGTTGAACCACTTTAGAAGCTGTTGGGGGGGAATTACCTGGCAGAGGAGTCAAATGATGAGGGGTATTGAGCGTGTGGGTGGCCAGCAGTTTTTTCCCAGGGTTGAAAATGGTTAACATGAGGGGGCATAGTTTTACGGTGCTTGGAAATAGATACCGAGGGGATGTCAGGGGTAAGTTTTTTACACAGAGAGTGGTGGGGTGCGTGGAATGTGCTGCCAGCTGTGGTTGTTGAAGGCAGATACAACATGGTCTTTCAGCAGCCTCTTAGATAGGGTACATGTAGCTTAGAAAAATAGAGGGTGTGTGCTGGGGAAATTCTGGGCAGTTTACTAGAGTAGGGTCACATGATTGGCACAACATTTTAGTCGGAATGGCCTGGGAATTGCTGTAGATTTCTACGTTCCATTTTGAACAGTGAAGTAACTTCTCTTCTTTAAACTCTACCGGGTCCACAATTTTAATGCCGCTTTTCCACACTCCCATAGACCCTTTGTCCATCTCCTGAGTAAATAGAGAATGGAAAAATATTTAAGATCTCCCCCATCTGCTTTGTTTCCACACGTGGATTGCCATTCCGGTCTTCAGAGGACCAACATTGTGCCTTGCAATCCCTTTTGCTCTTAATCTCTCTCTAGAATCCCTGAGGATTATCCTTCACCTTTTCTGTGACAGCGACCTCATGCCATCCTTTAGCCATCCTGATTGATTTCTTATGTGTTTTCTTGCATTTCTTATACTCCGTAAGAAACTGACTGCCTATCCCTGTTATGCATTTCCATTTTGTGCTTTACCAGGGTCTCAATATCTCTTGAAATCCATGGTTCCCTACAGTTTCTATCTTTACCTTTTTATTCTGACATACCCGCTCTGTACTTTCAAAATTTTGGTTTGAAGGCCTCCCATTTACCAAGCACACCTTTGCCATAAAACAGCCTGTCCCAGTCCACAGTTGCCAGATCCTAGTGTTGATTCCAGGTGTTGATCCATGCCCCTGAACACATCCACCTTTCCTACACTGCTCCTTCCATTGAAATATACAGGGCTCAGCATATTCACTGCACCATGCTCAACTTTTTCTTTCCTGACTTTGTCTGAGGCCTGAACATCTGTCTCCACAACCTCTCTATTATCTGTTCTGTTATTCAGGCTCCCATTCCCCCCTGCTACTTTAGGTTAATCCTCCTTACCCCCACCTCCCAGCATGCACCTCAAAGCATCACCCCTCTTGGCTTTCCTCTCCCAGATCAATAAAAAGGAGGTGCATACCAGGTACAGGCAGATAGGAACAAATGGGGGTACTTATGAAATACAGGAAATTCAAGTGAACACTTATGAAAGAAATAAAAGAAGGCATGAGGTTGCCCCAGCAGACAAGGTGAAGGAGAAATCCTCAGGGATTCTGCTGATATGTTAAGAGCCAAAATGATTGCATGGGAAAAACTTAATTCTCTGGAAGATCAGAATGGTAATCCATAAGAAGGGATAACATAGACCGGGGAGATTTTTTTTTGCATCCGTATTTAATCAAGAGCTGAAACACAGAGTCTACAGAAGTGAGGCAAAGCCTGCATCAACTTCATGGACCCTGTACAGATTACAGAGGTGGAGGGATTTGCTGTCTTGAGGCAAATTAGTGTGGATCAATCCCCAGGGCCTGACAAGTTGTTCACTAGGACCCTGCGGAAGACAAGTGCAGAAATTATCGGGGCCTAAGCACAGATATTTAAATCATCCTTAGTGACAGGTGAGGTTACTGGAGGATTGGAGGACAGACAATGTTGTTCTGCTGTTCAAGAAAGGCTGTAAAAATAAACTAGGAAGTTATACGTTGGTGAGCTTGACATCAGTACTGGGAAAGTTATTGGAATGTGTGTGCAGGAACCAAGTATATACTGTAAGTATTTGGATAGGTGTGGACTGATAAAGGATAGACAGCATGGCTCTCACCAATCTTAGAGAGTCTCTCGAGGAAGTTATCAGGAAAGTGGATGAAGGCAAGGCAGAGGATGTTGTCCACATGGACTTTAGCAAGGCACTTGACAAAGTCTCATATGGGAGGTTGGTCAAGAAGGTTCAGTCACCTCAGCATTCAAGATGAGACAGTAAATTGGATGAGACACTGTCTTTGGGAGAAGCCAGAGTGTGGGTAGCAGATGGTTGCCTCTCTGACTGGAAGCCTCTGTCTAGTGGTTGCCACAGGGATCAGTGCTGGATCTGTTGTTGTTTGTCATCTACATCAGTAATCTGGATGATAGTGTGGTTAACTGGATCAGCAAATTTGTGGATGACAACAAGACTGGGGGGTTCAGCGGACTGCAAATAAGGACTATCATGGGTTGCAGTGTGATCTGGACCAGGTGGAAAAATGGTTTGAGAAATGGAAAATGGAATTTAATGCAGACCAGTGTGAGTTGTTGCACTTTGGTATGAGCTACCAAGGGAGGTCTTTCACAGTGACTGGTCCGGCACGGAGTGTTGTAGAAGAAAGGGACCTGGGAATACAAGTCCTTAATTCACTGAAAGTGGTATCACAGTTAGATAGAGATGGAAGGAAAGATTTTAGTTCATTGGCCTGCATGAACCATATACTGACAATAGATGGTTGACTTGTAGAAGACATTGGTGAGGCCTTATTTGGAGTATTCTGTGCAGTTTTGGTCACCTACCTACAGGAAAGATGTAAAAGAAGTTCAGAGATTTCAGACAAAATTCACAAGGATGTTTGCCATGTCTGGAGGACTTGGATTATAAGGAAAGATTGAACAAATCAGGACTTTATTCCTTGGAATGTAGAAGATTGAGGGGGAGATTTGATTGTGATAGAGGGGCATAGATAGGTTTAAATGCAAGCTGGCTTTCTCCACTGAGATGGGGGTGGAACTACAACCAGAGGCCATGGGTTAAGGGTGTGAAAGGTGAAACGTTAAGGGGAACATGAGGGGAAACTTCTTCACACAGACGGTCATCCGGGTGTGGAATGAGAGCAGCCAGCACAAGTGATGCATGCAAACACAATTTCAACATTTAAGAGGTTCGTGCAGGTACCTGGATGGTAAGGGTTTGGGAGTGGGCAATTTAAATAGTTCTGCATAAACTAGATGGCCCAAAGGGCCTGTTTCTGTGCTGTAATTTTCTATGACTGTGACAAGAACCTGAAATAATACAAAAATTCACTCTAAATCCTTTTAACCGACGTGCGGACCAACCATTCATCTCAGCAGGAATTTTTTATATGGTGTTAAAACTGTGGCACTTTAAGTTAATAATACATAAAAGAAAATCCCAGATGCACGTCAAGAAAGACCATTTGTGTGAGACTGTTTTTGTTACTGTGGGGCCAGGCACCCATGCAGTTCAGCAGGAGGGGGGAATAATACCAATGGAGAGAGTCAAACTGAGTGAGGGTTCAAATTGGAGATGGCCAAAATGCCCCATTCTTATAGAGACAGGAAGAGCATCAGAGAATTGATGGTCATTCCAGATACCAGCACTCTGCCCAGTCAGGAGATGATATCTCTGTCCAGCTTGGGTTGAACCTCACTGTAACAGTGTGATACCAGATCAAACCTTGGCAACTCAAGTAATTTCAACTGAAATATTGTCCTAAACCCATTGATGGATTTTGCAAATCTTTTTACAGGTTAAAAACGAGAAGGAATTTGTCTCCAGGAAGCTCAAACATGACACACCAATTTTGCTGTTTCTGTCTAGGTATTTAAGAAGTGGAGCAAGGGATTCAATCGACCATCCTTCCTGCTCAGACAGTGGGGATGGATTCACTCGGTTAACTGACCAACTGGCACACCCGTCATTTTACACAGGAGAAAGGCCGTTCACCTTCTCAGACAGTGGGAATGGATTCACTCGGTCATCTCAACTGAAGGTACATCAGCAAGTTCACACTGGGCAAGGCCATTCACCTGTTCTGTGCGTGAGAAAGGATTCATTCAGTTTTCCCACTGTGGACACACCAGTCAGGTCACACCAGGCAGAGGCTTGTCATCTGCTGAATTTCTGGGAAAAGATTCACTCAGTCATCTGACCTAATGGCTCACCAGCGAGTTCAAACCAGGGAGCGGCCATTCACTTGCTCAGTCTGTGGGAAGAGATTTATTAAATCATCACACCTGCTGAGTCATCAGCGAGTTCACACTGGGGAGAAGCCGTTCACCTGCTCAGAATGTGGGAAGAGATTCACTGAGTTATCCAACCTACAGAATCATCAGCGAGTTCACACTGGGGAGAAGCCATTCACCTGCTCAGAATGTGGGAAGGGATTCAGTCAGTCATCCCACCTGCAGAGACACCAGCGAGTTCACACTGGGGAGAAACCGTTCACCTGCTCAGACTGTGGGAAGAGCTTCACTCACTTATGCAACTTACAGAATCATCAGCCAGTTCACAATGGGGAGAGGCCGTTCACCTGCTCAGAATGTGGGAAGGGATTTACTCAGTCATCCAGCCTACTGAGTCATCAGCGAGTTCACACAGGGGAGAGGCCGTTCACCTGCTCAGAATGTGGGAAGGGATTCACTCAGTCATCCCACCTGCAGAGACATCAGCGAGTTCACACTGGGGAGAAGCCATTCACCTGCTCAGTCTGTGGGAAGGGATTCACTGATTCATCCACCCGGCAGAAACATCAGCGAGTTCACACTGGGGAGAAGTTGTTCACCTGCTCAGAATGTGGGAAGGGATTCACAGATTCATCCTGCCTACTGGTACATCAGCGAGTTCACACTGGGGAGAAGCCATTCACCTGCTCAGAATGTGGGAAGGGATTCACTCAGTCATCCCACCTGCAGAGACATCAGCGAGTTCACACTGGGGAGAGGCCGTTCACCTGCTCAGAATGTGGGAAGGGATTCACTCAATCTTCCACCCTACAGGCACACCAGCGAATTCACACTGGGGAGAAGCCATTCACTTGCTCAGTCTGTGGGAAACGATTCAGTCTGTCATTCCAACTACTGAAACACCAGCGAGTTCACACAGGGGAAAGGCCGTTCGCCTGCTCAAAATGTGGGAAGAGATTCACTGGATCATCCAACCTACAGAGACATCAGCAAGTTCACACTGGGGAGAAGCCGTTCACTTGCTCAGTCTGTGGGAAGGGATTCACTCAGTCGTCCCAACTACTTGCTCACCAGTCAGTTCACAGTGGGGACGGGCCGTTGTTATGAATCCCTGGGTTGCGTTTGCTTTGGACTGTCATTTTAAGAGAGAGCGAGAGAGATTAAGAAGGTGAATCAGTCTGACTTGCAGCTTGTTTACATTGCTCGCAGCTTGTTTAGATTTAACTGAGGACACAGACTCTCAGAGACAGATGGAGACGAAGGAGGCAAAATCGAAGGATTGAAACTAGGGAACTAGTGGCCAAGCGTCACTGTTTGGAAATTTCCTATGCCCACAAGGGTGGGTTAATTATCGATTCACCGTACATTGAATGTGTAGTTGTCACCTCGTTTGATCCATAGGAGTAGATCTGATTTGGGGTGTCCTGTGAAGACCACTGATGTGTTAACCCTTGCCTGGGTGTGGTGTGGTAATTCACTTGAAGACGATACACCTTGTGACAAGTCACTTTCGGTGATAAATCGTATGTGGGTTTGGAACGACGACAAAAAAAATCTACAGAGACTGTTCTCTCGTTTTACTACCATGGAACCTGTGGAATTCGACATAATTGCCTTCTCTCAACATTTTCCTTGGATTACAAATATCTCTCTCATCACCTATTCCATGGATGAACTGAACTTTCATACTTTACCATCCCAAGACTCCAAGCCTTGTTTCCCCCGAGCTCAATAGTTTGGGAGTTTTATTTAAACACACATATACACATAACACTGTTAGCTTTTGTTTATCTTGCTTAAGTTACTATATTACAAGTAGATTCTAATAAAGATAGTTTTAGCATCAAAAACAGACTCCAGTTATAGTCTGTTGCTGCTGGTTCATTTCTAAAACGTTACGATTCGTAACAAAATTGGGGCCTGCATCCAGTATATGAACAGATTTGGGGGCGTATTCATTAATTATCAATTTCATCCCTTTTCATTTCTTTGTGTGTGGAAAATCAGCAGCAATGGATGCTGATAGATGTCTGTAAGCACCAACCTCTGAGGCATTAGAGGATGCCAGAAGGATTGAGTTGTTGAGCTTTGCTAGAAGTTTAAAACTTGCTAAGGTGAAATTGACAATGAGGAGGGCACAGAGGCAGAGGATAATAGCTGAACATTATGTATCTGAGGGTGTGTTTAAAGTGGAGGAGTTGGAGGTGTTTCCTGAAAGTAAACCTAGTGAGCTTGAGCTCCAGTACAACTGAGAAAAATTAAAGCTGGAGGCTGCGGAAAGGCAGAGGCAGTTTGAGGCCAGAGAGGCAGAAAAACAGAGAGAAGAGGCAGAAAAATAGAGGGAGGAAACAGAAAGACAGAGGCTGTTTGAGCTGGAAAAGATAAAGAGGTTGCAGCAAAGGGGTCTAGCGTTAGTCTCTGGTGATAAATTTGAGGGCAGTTGGGAAGTTAATTTGGTCCCTCCATTTGACAAGGCAGAGATTGATAAATACTTTCAGCATTTTGAGAAGGTTGCTCAGAGTTTAAAGTGGCCAGAAGAGGTTTGGCCTATTCTTTTACAAAGTGTAATTAAGGGGAAGGCTCAGCAAGCCTATTCTGTTTTGTCAGTTGATTAAGCAGATGATTATGTCATAGTGAAACAGGCTGTGCTCAAAGCTTACGATTTGGTCCCAGAATCATACAGGCAAAAGTTTAGAAATTTGAGGAAATCTGTGAACCAGACTTTTGTGGAATTTGCTTATGAGAAGTTTGTGTGTTTTGACCGCTGGTACACATATAAAAATGTGAATGATGATTTTAACAGCTTGAAAGAATTGGTTTTAATTGAAGAATTCTAAAGGTGCATCCCTGATTACATAAAGACATATTTAGATGAAAAGGATGCTGCCACTTTGCAGGAGTCTGCTAGATTAGCAGATGAGTTTGCTCTAACTGATAAGGTTAAGTTTATCCCGAATAAGAGCTTCCAAAAGAGTAGCAGGGATCACCAGGGTAAACCAGAAATTAAAGCTGGGACTAGTGACAAGAGTAAGGATGAAGGGAAACAGTTGAAGGAGAAATATTCTGGTCTTACTTGTTACTATTGTAAGAAAGCTGGTCATGTGATGGCTAATTGTTCTGTCCTGAAGAAGAAAAAGGAAAAGGAGGCAGTCCCAAATGCCTGTGTTCTGTATGTTGAAGCACCTGTAAACCCACAGGGTCTTGAAAATTCTATTGAAGCTCAGTTAAGGTCTGAGAGGTCTGACCGAGTTAAGAAGGGATTGGATCATTTTATGTCAGATGGATTTTTATTAGTAAAGGAAGGGTGAACCCCAGTTCCAGTGAAAATTCTTCGAGATACTGTGGCTTCTCAGTCACTTATATTAGACAGTGTTCTAAAGTTTGGTAATGAGACTAACACTGGTGAGGTAAATCTTATTAAAGGCATTGGGCGTGGCATGCTTTCTGTGCCATTGCACAAGGTAACTTTACAGTCAGGGTTGGTCTGTACACCTTGATTCTGATACCCCTGATAGCCAAAATCGGGATTCAGGTTATGATGACTTGTCAGGGACTTTTCTGCTTTCATTGTTTCAACAGGATTCAGGTCGTAAGTCTGATGAGAAAGGTTTATCCCTGTCTAGGAAGGAGTTTATAGCAGAACAGAACCGAGACCCTGAGATTGAAGCTTTAAAAGAAACAGCTCTCTCAGATGATGAGATTAAGAAAGTGCCAGCAGGGTATTATCTCAAGGATGGTGTGTTAATGCGGAAGTGGAGGCCACCTACTATACCAGCGAGTGAGGAATGGGCAATTGTTCACCAAGTTGTAGTTCCTTAAGTTTATAGGACTGAAATTTTAACTTTGGCCCACAGTATGCTCTTAGGTGGCCATTTTGGAGTGAATAAAACGGTAAACAGGATTACGAAATAATTCTACTGGCCTAATCTGAGGAAAGATGTTGTGAGCTTTTGCAGAACCTGTCACACTTGTCAAGTTGTGGGTAAACCTAATTAGGTCACCCCAGTGCCCCACTGTGGTCTATACCTGCATTCGGTGAACCCTTTTCAAAATTTATGGTGGATTGTGTTGACCCATTGCCAAAGACTAAAGCTGGCCATCAGTATTTGCTAACTATTATGTGTACTGCATCCAGATTCCCAGAGGCAATAACTCTCAGAAATATTAAAGCTAAAACTGTGGCGAAGGCTCTTACCAAGTTTTCTACATTTTCTGGTTTGCCTAAAGAAATCCAGTCTGATCAAGGACGTGAATTTACATCTGGATTATTCCAGCAGGTAGTTTATGAACTGGGAGCTGAACAAATTACATCGTCTGCATACCATCCAGAATCACAAGGGGCTTTAGAAAAATTTCATGCTAGATAGATAGATAGATACTTTATTCATCCCCATGGGGAAATTCAACATTTTTTTCCAATGTCCCATACACTTGTTGTAGCAAAACTAATTACATACAATACTTAACTCAGTAAAAATATGATATGCATCTAAATCACTCTCTCAAAAAGCATTAATAATAGCTTTTAAAAAGTTCTTAAGTAGTTTACTTAAATACATTGAGTCCTAACCCTGGCACTTTAACATATCTTACTCCTGGCGGTTGAATTGTAAAGCCGAATGGCATTGGGGAGTATTGATCTCTTCATCCTGTCTGAGGAGCATTGCATCGATAGCATTCTACCCTCAAAACAATGATCATGACATTAAAATGTTGAAAATGGAAAAGACTGGGATGAAGGTATACAATTGCTTTTGTTTGCTGTAAGAGAGTCGGTACAGAGATCACTGGGCTTTAGTCCATTTGAAGTTGTATTTGGTCAGAGAGTGAGGGGACCTTTGATCTTGTTAAAGGAACAGTGGGATGTACATGTTAACTTGTTAGACTATGTTTTGAAGTTCAGAAATAAACTACACCAAGCCTGTAGTCTAGCGAGACAAAACCTAAAGATTTCTCAAAACAAAATGAAGTGTTGGTTTGATAAGCGGGCTTGAGAAAGAAAATACCAGGTGGGAGATAAGGTGCTTGCCTTATCTCCAATATTGATGAATCCACTTCAGGCGAAGTTCAATAGACCACATGAAATAGTCTCTCAAATTAATGATGTGAATTATGTTATTAAAGCGCCCGACTGACGTAAACTAACACAGGTGTTACACATAAATATGATAAAGCCTTATTTTGACAAGCAGGCACCGTCTGTGAGTGTTGTTGTCAAAACATATGAATATGGTAACCCTGAGATTGAAACAGTTGACTCGTCTGAGACTTTTCACAAGCCAAACATGGTCCCAGTTAGACTAATGAAGTCGGTTGTTCCAGAAAACATTGCTAACAAGTTGTCTCATCTGCAGCCAAAGCAACAACAACAGCTGAAGGAATTAATTCTGAAGTTTAAGGATTTATTTCCCGATGTTCCCAAGCAAACCGCGGTTGCAGTACATGACGTAGATATCGGTCAAGCCAAACCGATGAAACAACACCCATATTGCATGAACGTAGAAAAATGTAAATTGGCTGAGCAAGTGTTGTAAGTGGGGAAACAGATTCGATATGTCTCAGAAGCAAGGACTTTGGACAGAAAATAATTTTATTTACAAAAGGCAAACGTGGGAAAACGGCAACAGAAGCAACAGGCACATGCGCACAATTTACAGCAGTCGTGGGGAAAGTCGGTTCGGCAATAAAACACACACGGACAATTACTAACGAACGTGGGGAAATCGCCTGGGAACAAAATACACGCGCGCAGACCCGCAAACACACAAGGGAAAATTATATACGATATCCGCCAGCCCTTGACCCTGTGCGGGCACAGCTCTGTGTTATTAAAGACAGCAATCAACGCTCCCATCCTATTCAATGCACAGCTCACTAACAATTCCTCCAGCGCCGTTCCACGGTTCTCAGCCTGGAGTGAAGCAGGGTGGTCCCTTGAAGATGGCAAAGGGAAAGCACACGTGGCACCCTTTATAGTGCACAGGGATGGAGGGTCCAGCCCAGGTAATCTACAGAGGGGCAAAGGCTCCGTGCCAGCAGAGTTAATCCGATTACAAAGGCCAATTGCTCGAGGCCAAATCCAGGGCTAATTAAAGGGGCCAGTGATGAGGTGTGTATTTGGCAGGTGGCGTGCCTTCCGACCAGGTAGTGGGTAGTGTTGTCACGTGACAGTCACGACCCCCTCCAATACAGTCTACCCCTCGGATCCACGCCACTCGCCAAGCATTACATGTAACAGAGTGAGAAGGAAAGTAATATATCTTAATGGAAGTCTTACACTTAACTATTTCTAAGGTTAACGCTGTATGTGTCTATACAGAGCTAAAGAAAGGCAGACGTGCTCTGAATGGTTTGGCAAGCACAGCATAACATACACACAGCGATGATAAGGAGAGGTAAAACGTAGAGAGAAAAAGCAATTACGGGGAATTTCACGGGTTCCACGGTGGTAATTAATAAATATCAGTGGTGGAAGATCCTCCGTCGAGCCGTTCCAAATCCACACACGAATTACCACCAGAGTGATCTGTCACAGGGATGCCGTCTTCAAGGGGTTACCACATCACACACCCAGGCAAGGGGTAACTTCGAGTGGTCCCACAGGACATTCCCAGATCCACTCCTTTGGATTATACGGAGTGACAGCCACACATCCGATGTGCACCGGATCGATGATCACCCCACCCTTGTGGGTATAGCAGAGTTCCAAATCCCCAGCTTTGACAAGCTGGAACTGCTGCCTTTTCCAGGTTCGCTCCTCTCTCTCCTCTTCCGACTCCTGATGGTGACTGTCTGTGTCCTTGTTTTAAAGGTAAACAAGCTGCGAGTCGGTCAGTGAACAACATCATCGTCCTGCCTCACTGAAGCGCTCTGTTAAAGTGACAGTCCACAGTAAACGAAACCTGCGAGTTCGTAACAGCGCATTGATGGGCGAGGAGGGGTCAAACCTTCACTGGCAGGTGACGTGCCTTCCGACCGGGTAGTGGGCAGTGCTGTCACGTGTTTGTCACGACCCCTCCGATGCACTAGGTCAAGCAATGTTCTCTCAAACCGCTCAGTCTCAGACATAAAAACAATCATCCCTGTCTTTCCCTCCAGGCGACCAAGAACGCTCGGAGTCAGCTTTCCTCCAGCAGCTGGTTCTTACAGCGCCAGTGCCTGGATCCCAGCTCAGAGAAGAAGAAGAAGAAGAAGAAGAAGAAGAAGAAGAAGAAGAAGAAGAAGAAGAAGAAGAAGAAGAAGAAGAAGAAGAAGAAGAAGAAGAAGAAGAAGAAGAAGAAGAAGAAGAAGAAGAAGAAGAAGAAGAAGAAGAAGAAGAAGAAGAAGAAGAAGAAGAAGAAGAAGAAGAAGAAGAAGAAGAAGAAGAAGAAGAAGAAGAAGAAGAAGAAGAAGAAGAAGAAGAAGAAGAAGAAGAAGAAGAAGAAGAAGAAGAAGGTCCTTAACTCCTGGTGGAGTCATCGGGCGCCGTCATGACAAGCTTTTTGCTCCGATCTTTCCGGAGATTGCTCATGGCGTTTCTGTGGCATTCTCCAGTTTTATTTTTACGAGGTCGAGTTGCCAGCTCGACGCTCAACCGAGCACGGATGGAAAGCGTGCAAGGGAGCCGGCTGGCTTTGAACTCGGGACCCTTCGCTCCGGAGTCCGGCGCTGATACCGCGACGCCTCAGAGTGCAGAGGGGAAATTCCATCCACACAAGGTGATGGTTCGAAGACGACATTGCCGCATGCAGTTTGCCGTCGCGGGGGAGCTGTACGCTTGAGAGACACAGAGGCGGTCTATTCGGGAATCTCCACCTCTAGACCTTCTCGAGAAGGCTCCAGAGTCAGGATGTAAATCCCGCCAGGCGTCCACCAAGTCAAAGGGGCCGATTAACTCCTTCAGCTTCTTTGCCGACGGTGTGTCGCGCTGGAGACTGCAGAGGTTCCCCACCTCGAAGGTACATTTGAAGTCCCCACCCCCAGGATCCATGGAGCTCAGTAGAGTGGACAGCTGACGGAATAGGGAACAGGCGCGTCTGCATCACCCCGCCCCTCAGGGCATACACGTTGATGAAATGCAGAGGTTCACCATCCAGGCGCACAGCCAGATGGAGCAGGCGGCCGGGCTCGACATCCTGAGCTTTTACCATTTCCGGCTGGAAGGTCGAGGCCAACAGGATCGCCACCCCGCTAGAGCTGGAGCTGAGGAGGCTCATGTATACCCCTCCCTGCCACTCCAGGAGCCAAGCGGACTCGACCCCCGGGGTGTTATGGGTTCCCTACAGGTCATCCACCACATATCTCCCATCGCTGAAGACTGCGAGATTGTTTTCTCTGCGGAGAGAACCATTGCTACCATTAAAATTTAGACCAGCTACAGTGAGCTTCATGTCGGGAGTACACTAGGCCTCAGCACCAGTACCCTTCCCAGTGAGAGCGGAGGCGCCCTCAACCACACTATCCCGGAAAAAAAAAGCAAGAATGCTGTTTGCTTTCCAGCCCGAGCGGTGCCAGCGTCACCCTGTGACCCACCGTCTCCCGAAGGAGCAAGGCTGCTTTCCACCCTGATGTCCCTCACCAGGTCATCCAGGAAGGATTTCAGCTGCCGCCTGTCATTCCCCGACACAGCATTCCTCTTCCCCTTCCCCTTCCGTCTGAGGATGACCCGCAGGGACTTCACCAGCCTCGGCACGCTAGGCCAGCGAAGCGAGGCTAGTTTAGGCCGATGCTTTGCACCCTCAGAGGTGAGAATGAACTCTCCCATTTCCTCCACAGGTATCAATGGGGATTTCTCTGGAGGGGTGAGGATGTCCATTGTCTCACTCCGCCGCCTCACTACAAATAGATTCCGCCGTCTTCATCCCCGTGTGTTCGAATAGACGGCTGCACTTGTAACCCACACTGCACAGCGGGTACCTCACTCATACCTTCCCGCTCCACCGGCGTATCAGTCTTATCCACAGTTACGACAATGGAGGGATCATCCCCAGGGTCTCCTTGCTAGTCGTTATTTGATGGGGTCGGCATGCAGAGTATATCACCCTCCCCAGGAGGCAGGTATGAGGTGGATCTCAGCAGCTCAGGTCCTAGGGATCCACCGGCAGCCCGATTATGAGAGTGAGAGAGCTTGGTCTCCTCTCTGCTCTTACTGTTTAATACACTTGCCCCCAGGGAATCGCTTACTACTAAGTCCTGGGTGGAGGGCTTCAGGGCTGTCTCGATTGCGCAAAAGCTGCGGAGGCTCATGTAGACCGCTCTCTGTCACTCCAGGAGCCAAGCAGACTCGTCTCCCGGGGTGGTATGTGTTCCCTACAGGACATTCACAACATATTTCCCATCCCTGAACACTGCCAGAGTGTTTTATCTTCGGAGAGAACCCCAGCTACCATTAAAATTTAGCCTAGCTACAGTGAGTGTCATGTCGGGAGTAGACTAGGCCTCAGCACCAGTAACCTTCCCACTGAGAGCGGTGTCACCCTCAGCCGCGCTATCCCGAAGAAAACCAAGAATATTCTTCGCTTTCCGGGACCGACTGCTACCATCACTACCCTGTGACCCACCATCTCCCGAAGGAGCGAGGCTGCTTTCCACTCTGATGTCCCTCACCAGGTCATCCAGGGAGGATTTCGGCTGTCGTCTGTCATTCCCCGACACAGCATTCCTCTTCACCTTCCCCTTCCGTCCGACGATGACTCACAGGGACTTCACCAGCCTCGGCATGCTAGGACAGCGAAGCGAGGTTAGTTTAGGCCGATGCTTTGCACCCTCAGAGGTGAGAATGAATTCTCTTATCTCCTCCACATATATCAATGGGGATTTCTCAGGAGGGGTGAGGATTTCTATTATCTCGCTATCAAAAGAGTCTCCCTCCAACCCCTCACTGCAGATAGTTCCCCCATCTTCCTCCTCATGTGTTCTAATAGACGGCTGCACTTGTGACCCACACTGCGCAGCGGGCACCTCCCTCATACCTTCCCGCTCCACCGTCGCATCAGTCTTATCCACAGTTACGACGATGGAGGGAAAATCCCCAGGGACTCCCTGCAGGCCATTATTTGATGGGGTCGGCATGCAGGTTATATCATCCTCCCCAGGAGAGAAGTATGAAGGGGACCCCAGCACCTCTGATCCAAGGGATTCACCGGCAGCCTGATGCTGACAGTGAGAGAGCTTGGTCTCCTCTCCGCTCATACTGTTTAATACACTTGCCTCCAGGGAGGCGCATTCTGCTTAGTCCTGGGTGGAGGGCTCCAGGTCTGTTTTAGTTGTGCAAACAGGCCTAGCACTAGCTTCCTGCACAACCGCACCACCTACCACAGGACTGGTGGCTACATCTGGGGATTCAGGGTTAGACCCAACCTCTACCCGGATTCCCACCCTTTCCTGGGAATCCCCCGCATCTACATTCCCTACCCTCTTGGGGGAAGATACCCTTCACTTCAAGCGGGAGGCGCACACAGGTACAGGATTCACCAATGGGGCGGTACTCTCCGCTTCCAACTGCGCACTTCCCCGAGCCTCCCGCTCCACTTCAGGGCAAATAGGCGGGAGCTCTGCTGTCTCGGGGGCCGACTTCTTCATGTGTTTGGATTTCTTCTTTGCTTTCTTTCTCAGCACAAGCTCCTCCCCGTCCCTCGCCTGAACCTCCCTGTACGTAGCCTCAGGATCACCCGCCTGAACCACGGGGCAGGAGCAGGGACTGAAACAGACGTAGGAATAGGAGCAGGAAGCAGGAGTCGGCTCAGGTGCAGGCACAGGAATAGGATCGGGGCAGAGGTAGCTGGGGCATTGGTGCCCGAAGTGGACACCCTAGGGTTTCGGGTACTAGGACAGTCCCTCCGAAAGTGCCCCACCTCCCCGCACGCTTGGCACCGTGGGTGCTGAAAGTTCCAATACACCTGATAGTCTACCCCCTCAATAACCCGGACAGTAAACCGGCCCTCAACGTCGTCCTCCATTTCCAGCTGCATGAACACCTGATGCCGGAAAGAGATTACGTTACGGAGGGTGTGTCTTTTAAATTTGTGTCTGATGTCAGTTATCTCTGACCTTACTTGTCCCAGGAAGCAGGACCTCGTTGGGGATGAAAGGCTCAACGTGTCCGAAGACAATTCGCTGCGTGGAAATGTCACCAGCTCCATCTTTAAAAGGATGTTTTCCACCGTGATCCCCCCAACTAAGATCCCGGTGTACTAACTCATCATTCTCTAGAATCAGGGGTGTCAAACTCATTTCAGGTCACGGGCCGGATTGAGCAAAATGCAGCTTCATGCGGGCCGGATCAGTCGGACGCGTGCGAACGCAGCTTTCGTTGCCTCCGTTTTTTCAGCCTGCTCTCATGTGTCTCAGTCTCTGCTATAACTACAAAGTGTTTCACTTTACAAATTCCGTTTCTTATGAAGAAGACTGCCGAATAAACACTAAAAACCCTGAAAACCTGGTACCTGAAAAAACTCAGCATTAGCCATATCATACGCCATAGGCGCTTCGATTACTGGGGCCAGCTTTAATAGTAATTAGATATTATCTCGCGGGCCAAAGATAATTCCACCGCGGGCCGGATTTGGCCTGCGGGCCTTGAGTTTGACATATATGCTCTAGATAAAACACTGCCTACCCGAACTCATTCTCTGTGGCCAAAATACCACCTTTCCCAAACAAGTCCTCCATAGTCACCACATATTTTTTGCAGAGTGGTTCTAAGATTCAAAATACACTGCACCCGCGTTCTCCTTTCACCGACCAAAACAGGGCGTTGTCCGAGGCTGGAGATGCAGCCGCCTTTGTCTAACTCCCCGAAGGCCTGGAACTCCGTGGAGAACGGCCCGGCATGTATATGTCCAAATCTAGAGATAGACGGATGTGCCGGTTATAAGTCCTGGAACGAGTTGAGTAACTGGCCGGAAAAGTTTGTACTTGACAGTACCTTGTTGGCTCGGCGCCAGAAATTCCAACGCCAGGAAAGGCTCCGTCGGTCCTGCAAACCTTCCAGGCCGTGAGACGTCGAGACTTCTCAACAGATGCTCCGGCTCCTACACCGAACGAGAATCACGACGATAAAAGAGGAGGGACGTTGTCCCGATGTTAATGGGAGAACAATGGCGTTTGTCTCCGGTGTTTGGAGCAAACCGGTCTCCTGGCGAATTGCCAGCAGCTGCAGCTGGGAGCCAGGCATTTAGCAGCCGTCAACGAACCCAGTCCAAACTGGCAGAAAAACTCCAAACGAAAAGCTTCCACACTAAAACAGCCGCTCACACACATGTCCAAGAGACAATTCGAACCAACTCCAAAGTTTCTCACGAACTTAATACAGCAGATTTTCCTCGATTTCTCCCAGCTCATTCAGAACAGCTCCACGCTGTGTCTGACCCTGGGAGTGTGTGTTGGGATGATGTGGAGGGAGATTCACTCTGTGTCCGACCCCAGGAGTGTGTGATGGGACGGTGTGGAGGGAGATTCACTCTGTGTCTGACACAGGAATTGTGCGATGGGACAGTCTGGAGGGAGATTTTCTCAATGTCTGACCTGCGATTGTGTTATTATACAGTGTGGAGGGAATTCTCTTGGTGTCTGACCCCGGTAGTGGGTGATTTCATGGTGTGGACAGAGATTCTCTCAATGTCTGACCCTGTGAGTGTGTAATGGGACGAGGTGTAGGTAGGTTCACTCTGTGTCTGACACCGGTAGTGTGCGATGGGATGGTGCGGAGAGAACTTCACTGTCTCAGAACCCGGGAGTGTGTGATGGGACGGTGGAGAGGGAGATTTACTGTGTTTCTGACCCCCAGGTGTATGTAATGGGACGATATAAAAGGAGCTTCACTCAGTGTCTGACCCTGGAGGGTTCTGATGGGATGATGTGGAGTAAACCACACTCTCTGTCTGACACAGAGATTGTGTGATGGTACGATGCGGCGGGAGCTTCACTCTGCGTCTGACCCAGAGACTGTGTGATGCGACATTGCAGAGGGATCTTCACTCTGTATCTGATCCGTGGAGAGTGTGATGGGGCCCTGTAGAGGGGCATACACTCTGTGTCTGACCCTCTGCTGTTTCCGACCGTTGAGGACGCAGGTCTGATAGTATACCGTATATGAGCTTCCAATCTCTTTTGTCGATTTTGTCTGCAAAGCCAGGAGAGTGCTCAGGGAGGTTGGGGTCAGGAGAGTGGGCGTATCTCGGGTGCGACGAAGCGGTGGTCAGCCTGGATAGGGATGGGGAGTGAAGAGATCATGGGGACTAGACAATCTCAGCCTGGAACTGAGGCGCAGCTGTAACACTTCATTGTGTGTGTGTGGTTCCCTGTGTGTGTGTGTGTGTGTGTGTGTGTGTGTGTGTGTGTGTGTGTGTGTGTGTGTGTGTGTGTGTGTGTGTGTGTGTGTGTGTGTGTGTGTGTGTGGTTCCCTCTGTCTGTGTCTGTGTGGTTCCCTGTGTGTGTGTGTGGTTCCCTGTGCTACAGTTCCAAGGTGAACACAGTAAGAGTCTCCTTTGTAATCAGTTTCAACTCGAGAACTCTTTTGGTATATCTCACACTGCAGAGACGTGTTTTCTCCCCGTGTCTGACCCCGGGAGTGTGTGATGGGACAGTGTTGAAGTAACTTCACTCTGTGTCTGTCACCGGGGTGTGTGATGGGACAGTGTAGAGGGAGCTTCACTCTGTGTCTGACCCCGGGAGTGTGTGATGGGACAGTGTTGAAGTAACTTCACTCTGTGTCTGTCCCCAGGAGTGTGTGATGAGACGGTGTGGAAGCAGCTTCACTCTGAGTCTGACCCCGGGAGTGTGTGATGAGATTATGTTGAGGGATCTTCACCCTGTGTCTGACCCCGGGAGTGTGTGATGGGACAGTGTAGAGGGAGATTCACTTTGTGTCTGTCACCGGGGTGTGTGATGGGACAGTGTAGAGGGAGCTTCACTCTGTGTCTGACCCCGGGAGTGTGTGATGGGACGATGTGGTTGGAGCTTCACCCTGTGTCTGACCCCGGGAGTGTGTGATGGGACGATGTGGTTGGAGCTTCACCCTGTGCTGAATGCCGGTATTCCATCCCGCATCCCATTCGTACTTGGGACCTCAGTGAAATCACGTCTGACATTACAGTAGATGTTAACTGTCTGTGGGCACCTAGTCTCTGAGACGCTGCTGTACCAGTGTGAGGAGCTCTGAGCCATTATTGCAGTTCACCGAGTGTGGGGAGCAGCAGTAACCCCAGGTCACTGTTTCTCCTCTAGTGAGACTCAGGTCCGACACCAATGCAGGAAGTTACAGCGGTTTATTGATTTCATCATGACAAATGTAAATTAAGGAATGTGTGAACTGGACAGGACGCGGAATCATGTCACTGCGGCACCGCCTCTGAGATCACAGAGCGCTCGGCTGAAGCCAGGATCTGTTAGAACAGTTAGAAATTAAACGTGTATTGCAGGAAATCGGCCAACATGTCCTCATTCAGCGAGCAGGGATGTTCACACATTCAGATGTTCACAACTCCACTCTCAGTCCTGGTCTGGGTTCCTGCAGAGATCTCAGTTCCTTCTCCCCGGTCTCACTGAACCGATTCCATTGCAGCCTGAAACAGATGGGAGAATAAAGATGAAATAAACAGATTACACAACAGTGTCAGTAACAGGGGACTGGGGTTAATGTTTCAACAACACTCACAGACAAATATCACCAGAAAACCCGCGGATCCGCTGATATTTCATCACATTGAACATTGACACAAACTCTCACCAGATCCGCTCCAGACTCGGGAGGGTCAGTATGAGGCGGCGGAGAGCGGGGACAGATCGGTCTGTGAGCGAGTTTAATCCCAGGTCCAGCTCCGTCAGTGATGAGTTTGTAATGAGAGCGAAGGCGAGATCCTCGGCGCCAGAATCCCTGAGACCGACATTGTACAGCCTGGAGATGAGAGAGAGTGAGGGTGAAGGGCACAGAGAGACAGGAGACGGTACAAATCCCCAGTGTTTATCAGTAACACAATTACTGATCACATTAGTGTTCAGTGTCAGACACCCAGTGACTGTAAACACAATTTCCCACAGTCTGGTACTTACCACAGTTTCTGTATTTTACACTCCGGGTTCCTCAGAGCCGCAGAAACCAGTTTCACTCCTGAATCTCCCAGTTTATTTTCACTCAGATCCAGCTCCGTCAGTGATGGGTTTGTTCTGAGAGCAGAGACGAGATCCTCGACACCAGAATCTGTGAGACCGACACCCCTCAGCCTGGAGATGAGAGAGAGTGAGGGTGAAGGGCACAGAGAGGCAGGAGACGGTACAAATCCCCAGTGTTTATCAGTAACGCAAGTACTGATCACATTAGTGTTCAGTGTCAGACACCCAATGACTGTAAACTCAATCTCCCACAGTCTGGTACTAACCCCAGTTTCAGTATTTTACACTCCGGGTTCCTCAGAGCTACAGACACCAGTTTCACTCCTGAATCTCCCAGTTTATTACGATCCATGTTCAGATCCATCAGTGATCGGTTTGTTCCGAGAGCGGAGGCAAGATTCTCGGCACCAGAAACTGTGAGATCGACATTGTCCAACCTGGAGATGAGAGAGAGTGAGGGTGAAGGACACAAAGAGACAGGAGACGGTACAAATTCCCAGAGTTTATCAGTATCTCAATTACTGATCACATTAATGTTCAGTGTCAGACACCCAGTGACTGTAAACACATTCTCCCACAGTCTGGTACTTACCCCAGTCTCTGTATTTTACACTCCGGGTTCCTCAGAGCCGCAGAAACCAGTTTCACTCCTGAATCTCGCAATTCATTCCCCGCAAGTCTAAACACAAACAGACAGATTGCTGAACAAATTGATGAATTGATGAGGGTCTGATGGAATTACTCTCAATTAGTTATTTCAGGAACCACTATACCCTTCAGTAAATCACTGATCGGTGTTCCCATCACTGTCAATGTCCCTCTCTGCCCAGCTCCAGGGTATTCACCGAATATCAGTAATTTAATCTGTTGGTGTGACCCTGTAAAATACACATATTCTGTCTCATTTCTGACAGTTAGAGAAGTGTTACAAAGGCCAGTGTTCTCTGAACTGACAAAGTCTCTAACAGCCCTTCACAAGGAATCACGGAAACCTCCTGTATTTGGGGAATTAGTGGCCAATCACCAGGGAATTTGACACAATTCTTCAGAACCTCATTTACTATAGTTTTAACCAAATCCCTTGACATTGAAACAACACAATGGAACAGTTTCACAGATCAGAGTGAGAGATAAGTCAAGTTACCTCAAATCCTGGCACTTGTGCAGCCCGGGTCCGAGCCGCTGGATTCGTTCACTCTGAATGTGGCAGTACTCCAGGTCCAGGTGTTTTATTGTATCACGAAGTCCGATGACATGAGACAGGACTGCGCAGTCAATCGGGGTCAGTGTCATTCCACGGAATGAAAGTGATTCCATTGATTCCAGTGCGGCCTGAGCCAGTCCAAGATTCTGAGACTCAAACAGGTAGTGCAATGTGTTCAGGAGGCTCCTTTTACCAGCTTCACTCTCTGTGATGGAACTCTGGTGTTTAACCTTCTCCTTCACCCAGTCAATCACCCGGCAGGTTATTTGAAGAGGGAATGGACCCAGAAACTCTTCCAGGCCCCGAGCTGTCATTGGGGAGGAGAGACCAGCAACAAAACGAAGAAATACCTCAAATCGTCCATCTGTCGTGTTGTGGGCCTCATTGAGGAATATCAGGAGATCCTCGGGATGTGGATTCAGGAATTGTGCGACTGCAGCTACAAACTCTTGGATGGTGAGGTGTGGGAATGTGTACACCACACACCGGGCAGAATCCTCTCTCTCCAAAAGCTCCATCAGGAACCCGGACAGGAACTGGGAAGGCTGCAGATTGTAGTTGATCAAATCTCCATCTGTAAACACAATCTTCTTCTCGGACACTCCTCTGAAGGCCATCTGACCAACCCTGAGTAACACATCACGGGGGTTCTCAATCTCACGGCCGTGGTTTTTCAGGATGTTGTAAATATAGTAGGAGTACAGTTGGGTGATGGTCTTGGGAACTCGCTGCGGGTCCCTGACTCTTTGTGTGAAGAAGGGGCCCAGTGCCAGAGCGAGGATCCAGCAGTAGGAGGGGTTGTAGCTCATGGTGTACAGGATCTCGTTCTCCTTCACATATTTGAAAACAGCTTCCGCCACCGTCTGATCTTCAAAATGCCTGATGAAATATTCCTTCCTTTCCTCACCACCCAATCCCAGGATTTCAACCCAGATACTGATCTCTGCCTTTTCCAATACATGTAATGCAGTGGGGCGGGTGGTCACCAGCACTGAACACCCTGGGAGCAGCTTGCCCTGGATTAAACTGTACACTATGTCAGACACTTCACACCACCACTCGGGATCTGGGCACTGGTGCTTTGGTTCGGTGTCTCTCCGACTGTCCGCAAAATCGATTCTGTGTTTGAATTCATCCAAACCATCGAATATAAACAGCAACCCCTCTGGGTTCTTCCAGACCTCTCTCAGGATATTTCCAAAGTAAGGATACTGATCCAGAATCAGTTCCTTCAGGTTTATTCTGCAGTTAATGGAGTTTAAATCCCGGAATTTGAAACTGAAGACAAACTGGAACTGTTGGTATATTTTCCCCGTGGCCCAGTCATAAACAATCTTTTGTACCATTGTTGTTTTCCCGATCCCCGGGACTCCAGCCACTGCTGCCGAACTCCCAGATTTGGATTTACTCCGGGAAAAGCTGCTCTGGAGTAACTGATCAGTCCGGATTTTTTCCAACTCTCCGCGGAGATGTTTCTGTCTACACTCCTCGTGGTCTCTGCCTCTTGCCAGCAGCTCATGTTCCACCAGTGTCCGATCTCGAACAGTAGAAATAACCGTGAGCTCAGCGTATCGATCAACTAGCTGGAAAACCTTCACATTCTCCCTCATCAGGATCGTGTTCACTCTCAGTGTTTCAGTTTGTGCCCGCAGAGTCTCCTTGTGTTTCTGTTGAACATCTTCCATGGGAAGAGAGAACATATTCAAAATGTTAAATGGCTCATCTGACAAAGAACTTTATAACTGCATTTCAACATTCAGTGTTTGAGATTACGTGAATAAATTCAATGCTTCCATGGATATTAGGACAGAAAGTAAAGTTCTGTTCACAGACACCGGAATTGACAGCAACGTATGTCCCTGAAAATGTCCAATCCTCATGTTCTGGTTCTAGTTATTTGTGAAGGTGAACATTCCCCTGATTGCACTTTTTGAGGTAGCTTAAACAAGCATCACTCCCCACTAACATCTTAACTACATTCTACAGAGGAGTGGTTGAGAGTGTGCTGACCTTTTGCTGACCAGGTTGTGGAGTACCAACTCCAGCTGCAGTGCTGCCGACAGAAAACCTTGCAGAGGGTGGTTAGGGGAGCAGAGATGGTTATTGGGGTCTCCCTACCTTCTGTCCAAGACGTCTTTCAGAGTCGATGCCTCCAGAAGACACGGTACATCATTAAAGTCCCCTCGCACCCTCTCCATGAACTGTTTGTTCTTCTGCCATCAGGCAAACGTTACAGGAGCATCAAAACTAAAACCACAAAATAACTAAACAGCTTCCTCCACAGGCAGTCAGACTGCTAAATAGCTGCTCGATCTGACTCTACTTTGGACACTTTTAACTGCACTGGACACTTGTAACTTGATTTTAACTGACATGTGGCTGTTGTGTTTTTCTTTTTATTGTTGTGTTTACTATTTATTGTTGCGTTTGTTATGTTATGATTGCATTTCTCCTGGGGAAACGCTGTCTCATTCTGCCCTGCAGAGCTGATGTACAGTTAGAATGACAATAAAGTTTTCGAATCTTGAATATTCTATTGCAATCCTGACTGCACTCCCATTACAACAAAATTTCACTATATTTAAAGCATTGTTTACCTCATTGACAGAGGATGTTAATGTTGATCTGGTGTGGAACTATGGAGAGCAGGACACTGTGCATTTTGGCAAAGCTGAACACTGGGGAGTCACAGGTGTCCACTGCTCTTGCATCAAAACAGGAGCAGAATACGCGGGAAATACTCAAGTCGGGCAGCGTCTGGGGGAGAATCACAGTGAAGTTGCGGATCGATAACCCATCGGAATGACAGGAATGAAAATGGGTAGTTTTCAATCACAGTGATGGAGGATTGGTGGAAAGATGGAATATGTGATAATGGAAGAAACCGCAAGCGTCTGTCTCAGTGATGTACATCGTGTCTGTGGGCGAGGGTGGTGAAGTCTTGGAAACTGCTACTCATCAGCGTTGCAGTGGGGATGTGGGGCGCTGTCTTATGAGGCCTCCGTCTGTCAGAGTCGACCGTGGATGTCCTACCCCTGCAAGCCGGGACACTCCGATATGGAGAGGAAGCTTTTGCCGATGTAGCAAGCTCTATCTCTCCATGCATTTGATGAACACAAGGGATCGGCAGAGACTGACACAGCTTGGCAGGATATGCCAGTCTGCGTTGAACACCATTTAACACTGACTTAGGGGCTCCAGGTCAAGAATTTTCCCAGTGGGTTTACTCCCAATCTCTTTCCCATGAGGGGTGGAGTTGCAAGGCAGCGGAGCTTTGAGATCAGAGTTTCCCTGTTCCTGGGTGAGCTGCCAATCACGGCTGATGAGCCCCATCTGCTCAAAGCGACTGGCTGTAAGGCATCAGTAACCCACCTGTGCCCCTTCTCCTGTCAGAAGAAACGCTTTACCAGGCTTAGTGGCTGAACCGCATGTGAAGGCCAGGAGCTGGACAGAGGCTACTTGCCACTGGGAGCATTTAATAGGACGTGGCAGCTCATCCGCACTGCCAACCCCCCGGGTATAACAATCTTAAGCAACCAAAGGGCACTGTATTATTGACAATCAATCGGTAAATTGGTTTATTATTGTCACATGCACCACTGTAAACTGGAAAACTTTTCTGCATGCGATCCGAACAGATCATTACATCAAATCGGTGCAATGAGGTCGTAGAAGGAAAAACGGAACAGGATAGTTCAGGGAAACAGTGATTCAGTTGCCAAGAAAATGCAGTGCAGGCAGACAATAAGGTAGAAGGTCAAAGGATCATTGGGAGGTCAGCGTTGAGCTTTTTTGGGACTCTGTTCCTAAACTGTAGAATTCAACACCTAAAACTACAGTACTGTGCAGAAGTCTGAGGTGTATATTAGGACTGACACATTTTGTCTTTCATTTTCTAGTTTGCACTTTATCCCGTTGTGATGCGGTTTGAACGGCATCGTCTGGATGAAACGTGCTTTATAAATAAGTTATTATTATTATTATTATTATTATTATTATTATTATTATTATTATTATTATTATTATCTTAGCCTAAACTGGTAACACTTGAGGTACAGGCATAGCCAAGCACACTCATGTCTCAATTGATAGGAAAATTCAGAATATTTTCGTGGTGTATAGTATTGAGGGTTTTCGAAGATTTACACAAGTATTGCCGTGGGGGCCTAATTTATTAATACTATTCTGTAAAGCCTTCAGGATGATACCAGTTAATGATATTACGATTGGGATAACGAATACCCTGTTCGTGTTCCATAGTCATTCATTTTGTCCTTTTAATTCAACATATTTCCTGCATTTTTTTACTAATTCATTTCTGTAAGTTATGTGTGTTTGGAATGGCTATATATATTTAAAAAGTTGCTTTTGCTTGTTGATTCTGTAAAATTACATCCGAACGTATATCATGGATTACGCTATCTGAAATAATGATCGGACGCAGTATGATATGAAGGACTCCGATAGGACTCTAAAAGTGGAGCAGGCTTGTACTTACTGTAAGTTGTGGTGTTTTTCATCAGTTGTAGTTTAAGCAATGTTTTTGTGAATGCTGTCCACCACTTGATTGTGGTTGTGCAAGTAATGAGATTCAGTTAAACTACTGCAGGATCTTGTAAAGTCGGATTGTTTCTAGTTTCTCTTGTAATTTTCAGCATATATCGTCTTGAACCTATTGGTCGTTTATTCTGTATTTTTGATAACTACATGTGTTAACAACCTTGTCCTGTATTGCGACAATGATCCCTTCTGTTTCTGGGAAGAGTTCTCCAACTCTGAGCCAGGGGCTCGACGCTTCCTTGTCGACATCTAGTCGGCTCAGATCGTGTGGATGTCTTCCGAGGGGAGTCAGACTCTTCCATTGGATAGCGTTTTATGATAGTTTCTTCATTTTTTATGGGTTAAGCTTTCATTTTCGTTCAGTGATGTGTACCCCTTATTGGATTTGCATATGCTTGTACGGAGTGCTGAATCCTGCTTGCGTTATAAAAATATGTCAATAGAGCTAATTGTGGATTTCAGAAAAGGTGAGATGAGGGAACACAACACACCAGTCCTCATAAAGGTATCTGATGTGGAAAGAGTGAGCAATTCCAAATTCCTGGCTGTCAGTACCTCTCAATTTCTAACCTGGACCCAAGATATCGATGCAGCTACAAAGAAGGCACAACAATGACTATATTTCATCAGGAGTTTCCAACATCACTCGAATATTTCTACAGGTGTAACTTGGAGAGCATTGTAACTGGCTGCATCACCGTCTGGTTCATGGGGACTACTGTACAGGATCGGAGTAAGGTGCACACTCAACGATTCAGGAACAACTTCTCCTCTGACTTCTGGTTTCTGAATGGACATTGGACCCATCGATACTGTTTCACTAATCTCTTTTTAAATTTCTATTTCTGCACTACTTATTTAGTTTAATATTTCATATAATCACACAGACATGCATAGTTCTATATGTTCAACTTCCAGGCCCTGAAGCCGCTTTGCTGCTCAGCCAGATCCACTGTCTGACAGGCCACATGTCTCGAATGGATAACTCCAGGTTGCCGAAAGCAGTACTCTACGGAGAACTCTCTCAGGGCAAGAGAGATCGTGGTGCCCCGCGCAGGAGGTACAAGGACCAAATTAAGCAGAGGCTCTCTCAGGCAAATATGGAGGTCAATGAGTGGCAGCCGCTGATCCACGGAAAAACCAAGAATTTTGAGGAACCCAGAAGAGCGACTGCTGAAAAGAAGAGGGGATGCAAGAAGGATCCAACTACCCAAGCGCCTGCATCCCAGCTGCCCCTCTGTCCCAACTGCTCCCGGGTCTGCAGATCCAGAATTGGCCCCTACAGTCACCAACAATCGTGTCGTCATCCAGTGCCACCACCCTCCCCCCCACCTCCCCTCCCCCCCACACACAGACACACACACACACACACACACACACACACACACACACACACACACACACACACACATTTGGGAAGAGAACAGGATTTAGGGTATGTTTCATGATCATTAATGCTTGGTGGAACCCTGTAATGTCCATTCCCTCTAATCCTTTTGTTCCCCGGATCTGGAGTACCTGGTGCTGCTGTGTAAACCTTTCCGGCTGCCAAGGGAGTTCCCGGCTGTTATTATCACAAATGTGTAATAACAACATCCCCCAGTTGTGTGTTATTGTCACAGAGGGGGGATGATTCCCTTCCGAAGTCCGTCAGGACTTTCCAAACCACAAAATTTGTATCAACAGTTCTGTGTGAACAGCACTTGCCGTGTCACCGACTGCTTACAATGCCGGTGATCAGCAGGAGCTCAAGAAATTCAGCTCCGATCTGTGCAAAGTCATCCAGGCAGCGAAACGACAATACAGATATCGTATTCAGGCACAACTCTCCACCAACAACACACACAGCTTATGGAAAGGTCTGTACACCAATGCAGACTTCAGAGCTAAGTGCAGTGGTGCTGCCAACATCGCTGCTTGTCTCCCAGAGGATCTAAGTCTCTTAACGCTCGGTTCGATATCGCCAACACTGAGACCCCGAGGAGAGCCGACAAAGCGACCTGCACATTGGTCATCTCTGAGGCTGAAGTTCGCAGGTGTTTCCAACGAGTGGACAGTCGCAAGGTTGAGGGACCGGACGGCATCCCAGGGCGGGTACTCAGGATGCGCGCGGCACAACTGGCAGGTGTATTTACGGATATTTTTAATCTCATCCTCTCCCACTGTAGAGTTCCCTCCTGCTTCAAATCATCCATCATTGTTCCTGTACCTAAAACGACGAAGGCAACATGCCTGAACGTTTGGAGTCCTGTCGCACTCACCTCAGTAATAAGCAAATGCTTTGAGAGGCTGGTCCTGGACTACATCTGCAGCTTGTTACCACCCACACTGGACCCCCTACAATTCACCTACCGACACAACCGATCAACAGATGACACAATAGTCACTGCTCTGCACACCTCCTTAAACATCTGGAGAAGAGGGATGCTTATGTGAGAATGATGTTATTAGACTACAGTTCAGCATTCAATACCATCATTCCCTCCAGGCTTGACAAGAAGCTCAGAGACCTCGGCCTTCACCCTGCCTTGTGCAGCTGGATCCTGGATTTCCTGTCGGATCGCCGGCAGGTGGTAAGAGTGGGCTCCCTCATCTCTGCCCCTCTGCCCCTCAACACAGGAGCCCCTCAGGGCTGTGTCCTAAGCACCCTCCTTTACTCTCTGTATGCGCATGACTGTGTCGCCACCCACAGCTCCAATCTGCTAATTAAATTTGCTGAGTATACTATATTTATTGGCCAAATCTCAAGTAATAACGAGGCAGCCTACACAGAAGAAGTCATCAGCCTGACACAGTGGTGTCAAGAAAACAACTTCTCCCTCAATGTCGCAAAGACAAGAGGAATGGAGATAGGCTAACCCCCACTGATATCAATGGGTCTGGGGTTGAGACAGTGAACAGCTTCAAGTTCCTTGGCATTCACATCACTGAGGACCTCACATCAATTGTGTGGTGAAAAAAGGCACAACAGCACCTCTTTCACCTCAGATAGAACCATAGAACCGTAGAACATTAGCCCTTCCTGACTGTGCCAAACCATTTTTCTGCCTAGTCGCACTGAACAGCACCTGGGCCAGACCCAGCACTGATCCCCGTGGCACATCACTGGTCACAGGCCTCCACTCAGAGTAGCAATCTTCCACTACCACTCTCTGGCTTCTTTCATTGAGCCAATGTCTGATGCAATTTACTACCTCTCCATATATACCTAGCGACTGAATCTTCCTAACTAACCTCCCATGCGGGACCTTGCCAAAAGCCTTACTGAAGTCCATGTATATAACATCCACTGCTTTCCCTTCATCCACTTTCCTGGAAACTTCCTCGAAAAGCTCTAATGGATTGGTTAAACATGACGCATAAAGCCATACTGACTTTTTCTAATAAGTCCCTCTCTACCGAAATACCTGGAGACCTTATCTCTTAGTATTCCTTCCAATAATTTACCTACTACCGATGTCAAACTTACCGGCCTATAATTTCATGACTTACATTTTGAGCCTTTTTTAAACAACAGAACTACATGAGCTATCCTTCAATCCTCTGGCACCCGGTCCGTGGATATCGACATAATACTTATGCCAGGGCCACTGCAATTTCAACATTAGTCTCCTTCAAGGTCCGAGCGAATACCCCGTCAGGTCCTGGGGATTTATTTACTCTGATTTGCCTCAAGACAGAAAGTACCTCCTCCTCTTTAATCTGTATAACTTCCATGACCTCCCTACTTGTTTGCCTTGTTTCCATAGACTCCATTCCAGTTTCCTTAGTAAATAGAGATGCAAAATACCCATTTAAGATCTCCCCCATTTCTTTTGGTTCCATACATAGCCGACCACTTTGATCTTCAAGTGGACCAATTTTATCCCTTACTATCCTTTTGCTCTTAACATACCTGCAGACGTTCTTAAAATTATCGTTCACTCTGACTGCCAAAGCAACCTCATGTCTTCTTATAGCCCTCCTGATTTCTTTCTTAAGTATTTTCTTACTCTTTGTATACTCCTCAAGCATCTTACTTCCTCCCTGTTGCCTATACATGTTATACATCTCTCTCTTCTTCTTTATCAGAGTCCCAATATCCCTCGATAACCAAGGCTTTTTATTCCTATTCATTTTGCCTTCAACCATGACAGGAACATACAAACTCTACACTCTCAAAATTTCTCCTTTGAAGGCCTCCCACTTACAAATCAATCATTGCCAGAGAACAACCTGTCCCAATCTACGATTTTTAGATCCCTTCTTATTTCTTCAAATTTGGCCTTTTTCAGTTTTAGAACGTCAACCCGAGGACCAGATCTATCTTTATCCATGATCAAGTTGAAACTAATGACGCTATTATCACTAGAAGGAAAGTGTTCCCCGATACACACTTCCGTCACCTGCCCTAACTCATTTCATAATAGGAGATCTAATATTGCATCCTCCCTAGTTAGTACATCTATATATTGATTTAGAAAACTTTCCTGAACACATGTTGCAAACTCTAACCCATCTAGACCTTTAACAGGATGGGAGTTCCAAGCAATGTGTGGAAAATTAAAATCCTCTACAATGACAAATTTCTGTCTCCTGCAGTTGTCTGTTATCTGTCTGCAAATTTGCTCCTCCAATTCTCGCTAACTATTGGGTAGTCCATAATACAACCCTATTAATGTGGTCATACCTTCCGGTTTCTCAGGTCCACCCATAGGGCCTCAGTAGACAAGCCATCTAATCTATCCTGCCGAAGCACTGCTGTAATATTTTCCCTGACTAGCAAAGCCACCACCCACGCTTTATCCCTCTGTCTCTATCACGTCTGAAACATTGGAACCCTGGAACATTGAGCTGCCAGTCCTGCCCCTCCTGTAGCCAAGTTTCAGTAATGGCTATGATGTGATAATTCCATGTGTCAATCCAGGCCCTCAGCTCGTCTGCCTTTCCCGCAATACTCCACGCTTTGAAATATACACACCTCAGAATATTATTACCACCACCCACAACCTTGCTATTTGTGGCTTTGCATGAACTACCACCATTATTTATGTTTACCACCGTTCCACTATCTACTCTGGCACTCTGGTTCCCATCCCTCTGCCAATCTAGTTTAAACCCTCCCCAATAACACTAGCAAACCTCCCTGCAAGTATATTGGTCCCCTTGTAGTTCAGGTGTAAACCGTCTCTCTTGTACAGGTCCCACCTGCCCCAAAAGAGGTCCCAATGATCTAGAAATCTGAAACCCTGCCCCCTACTCCAGTTTCTCAGCCACGTGTTCATCTGCCAGAGCATCGCACTCTTACCCTCACTGGCACGTGGCACAGGAAGCAATCCGGAGATTACTACCCTCTATGTCCTGTTTTTCAACTTCCTACCAAGCTCTCTGTACTCACTCTTCAGGACACCCTGACTCTTTCTACCTATGGCATTGGTACCGATGTGTAGCACGAAATTTGGCTGATCACCCTCCCACCTCAGAATGCTGTGCAGGCGATCAGAGACATCTCTGACCCTGGCACCCGGGAGGCAACAAACCATCCGGGAGTCTCTGTTACGGCCATAGAATCTCCTGTCTGTACCCCTGACTATGGAGTCCCCTATCACTACCGCTCTCCTCTTCTTCCTCCCCCCGTTCTGCACTGCAGCACCAGATTCAGTGCCAGAGATCCGGCTGCCGCAGTTTGTCCCAGGTAATCCTTCCCCCCAACAGTATCCAAATTGGTATACCTGTTCTGGAGGGGAATGGCCACAGGGAAACACTGCAGTAACTGCCCTTTCCCCTTCCCTCGCCTGACGGTAACCCAATTACCTGTGCCCTGTTCCTTAGGTGTAACTACCTCCTGGAAGCTACTATCTATAAACTGCTCAGTCTTTCGAATGATCCGGAGGTCATCCAGCTCCTGCTCCAGTTCCCTAACGCGGTCTGTTAGGAGCTGCAGCTGGGTGCACTTCTTGCAGGTGTCGTTGTCAGGGACACCGGATGTCTCCCTGACTTCACACATCCTGCAAGAGGAGCATTCCAACATCCTGCCTGGCTTATTCTCTAGTCTGAACAAAAAAAAAAAGAAAAACAGCAAAACAGATGGTTGAGATGGTTGAGGACATTTGGGATGGGCCCCTAAATTTTGTGCATCCTGACTGGCTGCATCACTGCCTGGTATGGGAATTGTACTTCCCTCAATCGCAGGACTCTGCAGAGAGTGGTGCGGATAGCCCAGTGCATCTGTAGATGTGAACTTCCTACTATTCAGGTCATTTCAGGGACAGGGTGTAAAAAGTGCCCGAAGGATCATTCTGGACCCAAGTCTCACCAAGCACAAAGTGTTCCAGCTGCTACCATCCGGGAAATGGTACCGCAGTGTTAAAGCCAGGACCAACAGGCTCCACGACAGCTTCTTTCATCAGGCCATCAGACTGATTAAGTCATGCTGATACAATTCTATTTCTACAATTGAATACATAAATACACGCTCACCGCACACGCTTTACTGTAATTGTGCTGCTGGCGCAGAAAAACAATTTTCACGAAATGTATCCATGATATTAACCCTGACCCTGAAAATTTTTATCTGGCTGTTGTCTCATTTTTCTAGATCTGTTATTCATCATCCTCATACTGTCCTCGTTCATATCAGTCTACGCGCTTTCCAGTGCACATGGTGTTTTCCAGAAATTGCTATTTAAGTTCTTATTTTTCTTTGCATATTTCCGGATCCGTTTCAGACCAGGATATTATACCAAACCAATACGTCAATATGGGCACAGTGAATGTTTACTACCTTCGTTATATTTTTACTGTTCAGCTCTGTTTGGCAGATTTTCTTGATCCTCGATGTAAATTCAAAGTTTGTTCAGCCTTGCAGTAAATTCAGATTTTCAGCTTTGAAGTAAATTTTGTTGGCAGGTTTTCCTTTATCACACGATTATCTATTTTCTTTGCTTATTGATATCCTAAATATACGTTTCATATTCTGTTGCATTGTATCCTGATGCTCTGTTTGATATTCTACCGGTTCTATTGCACCTTTCTTTATGTTTAATCATGTTCTGTACTTTCCTAGTCTAAAGTTCATGCTTATATATTTGGAAATTAGTTCCATTATTTGAATTATTTGTTTCAGCTTTACTGATGCAAGAGCAAATAATTTAAAATCATCAATGTATAACTGTGTCAAGGTATAATTCGTATTTTCTTCTGATTAGATACCTGATTTTGTCTATTTCAGTAAATTATGAGTGGGCTTAAAGCTAGACAAAACCATAGTGTGCTCAGTGAGTCTCTCTGGAAAATCCCTCCATTTATTTTGATAGTGGTCGTTCCTCTGTGGTTGTTAATAGGACGTTTATTTTACGCGAATGCTTCATCAGATGTTGCAGAAATTTCACAAGTATTGTATGAATTTTATATATATTTGGAACCTTTTAAACACACGTGGAACAGAATCAGATGTGTTTTGTATTGATAGACAATATAACACTGAAAGATTTCTGCTTTCTACAGGGTTTGAAATAGAATTACATAATCTTTTATCTGTTGTTCAAACCCGAACGGTATTCTGTCTGCTGTCCTGTGAGTATATTGTGGTTATCTAAGTTGTTATCTGAGTTGTTATTAGTTACGGGATGTACGATGCTATAATTTTAGATATAAAATTGCCTTATTATTATTAGGAGCTAATAATAACATAGTAGGTGACCATTTAGTGGTCTTATAAATGCAGAATAAAGCTGTCGTTTAGACTGGTGGTACATACCTTCAGCCTTTTATATGTTCTGCCCCATGGGAGTATGACAGAGAGGATGTATGAGGTGGTTTGGGGTTCAGTAGCAAGGCTTTGGGTCGGGTTTGCGTCTTGCCAGCTTGATTGAGTTCCTCCAGGAGGTGACAAAGGTGTTGGATGATGTTACACATGGAAATTGTCTACTTGTATACTGGCAGAGTCTTTGACAAGATCCCACATGGGAGGTTCATACAGAAAATTAACATGCTTGAGAACTGTGGGGAATTGTCCTGGCTGCCGGGGACCCAAACGGGGAGAAATTTATTGGCTGGCGGGTGGTGAATCGGTGAAATTATTGCCATAGACGTCTGAAGAAGACACCTCATTGAGTATATTTAAAATGCAGGTCGATATGTTCCTGATTAGGAAAAGTGTCAACGTTTACTGAGATAATGGGGTAGAGAGGAATTGAAGAGCAAATTCACTGAGCCGAATGGCTTAATTCTGCTCCTGGATCTTATGGTTTCAGGGAGCATCTGGAGTATTGTGTTCACTTCTGATTGTCGAGCTCTTGGAAGGATTGGTTAGGGTGCAGAACAGGTTCATCAGGGTGTTGCCTGGATTCGGTGACATGTGTTACAAGTAGAGGTTTGATAAACTTGCTTTGTTTACTCTGGCGGTAGAATACAGATCTGACTGAGTTGTGCAAGTTTGAGAGATAAGAGTTTGGGTCGACAGCCTGTATTTTGTTTGTTTATTTTTACATATGACTGGTGTCTAATACCAGAGGGCATTTGGTTAAGGTGAGATGGGGTAAATTTACAGCAATTGTGGGTAGTTTTTTAACAGAGTTGTGGGTGCCTGGAATTTACTGTCTGTGTCAACATGGCTTTGTGAAGGGAAGGTTCTGCCTCACGAGGCTAATTGAGTTTTTTGAAGAGGTAACAAAAAGCAATTGATGAAGGTATGGTAGTAGATGTGGTCTACATGGATTCAGCAGAACCAACAGCTGTATTAATAGAAAAAAATATATTGTAGAATATTCAGGCTGCAAAGAGAGATTCTTTGAATTGTTACTTGAATCCAGAGATCAGCGAATGTTTAATGGCGAATTTTGATTCCCAAGCTTTGCCAAGTCAGAGACTAACATTTGAGATGTGGTTTGAACTGTGCATTTGATCACTCACCTATCAGCTGAGTGGGTAATTCAGATAAACCTTGGGTGATGTTCATGTATTCCTGTGGATCAGGACCTGTTTAAATATTTAAAAAAAAAACATCCATGGAAACAGAGCTAAAATAATTAAAATAACTAAAATATTTATCTCAATGTGCTTTGTGTTCAGTGTGTGGTTTTAACATACCGAGTTCCTTGATTTCCCTCAGTATTCTGTCCAACTTCGGTAACTCAGTCCTCCATGTCACAAAGGATTCCCACATCGCCCTCCGGGCCCGGGAGCCTTTGCCCATCACCAAACTGAGGAAGAGTCTGGAACTCTCTGTCCGGTTTCCCTTCGTTGTCAGTTCAGTGACTTTCTACAAAAGGAAACAATGAATTTATTGTGGAGCAGACAGACAGAAATGGAAAATGTTGAGGAAAATGTCTGTTCTTGGCCCCGGTAGCTTCAGAACAGATGCAGTCACTGGGCTGCTGCCTCATCCGCCCTGGGTTCAGTCATTAACAGAGAAACAGTAACTGAAGGATATTCTATATCAATATTGTGTAAGAATAAGGTTTTACTGACACCCTGCAGTAGATGCAATGTGATTAATTTCCTTGATCTGTCAATGTGCAGTATTACATCAACTAGATGTGACAACAAGAACTGAAGAGAGGGGAGAGAGAGAGAGCAAAAACAAATGGATCGCGGCTGACAAAAGTTTATAGTTGGGTGCTTAAATCAAAAGATAAATATTGAATCGAAAGGATACGCAGGTAGGTGAAAGTGTTGGGTCGAAGCTGCTGGCATTAAAAATGAAAAGTCCTGAGAAAGAGGTGATAACGGATTGGACGATGTAGAAGTTAAGAAACTGCATAGGTAAAATGACCCTGATGATACAGGCCTGTTAACAGTAGCCAGGATGTGAGCTACAAATTACAACAGGAGAGGGAAGAGGTATGCAAAAAGGGGAATGTGAAAATAGTCATGGGGAATTTCAATATGCAGGTAGCTTTGGAGAATCTGGTCAGTGTTGAATCCTGAGTGAGGAAATTTATAGAATGCCTATGAGATGGCTTTTTAGAGAAGCCTATGGTTGATCCCACGATAGGACAGACGGATTTGCATTTGGTGTTGTGTATTGAGCCAGATTTGATTGGGGAGCTTCAGGTAAATAATCCCTTAAGAGGCAGTGGTCATAAAATAGCAAAACTCACACTGCAGTTTGAGAGGGAGAAGGTAAAGTCAGATGGATCAGTGCGACAGTTGGATAAAGGAATTACAGAGGCATAGGAGAAGACCTGGGCAAAAATATATTCGAACATGACTAACAGGGACAATGGCAGAGCGGGAATGGCTGAAGTTTCTCGGAGCAATTAAGAAGGCTCAGGACAAGTGATCACAAAGATGAAGACTTATTCTAAAGGGAGGATGATCAACCATGGCTGACAAGATAGTCAAAGCAGCACGAAAGCAAAGGAGAGGGGACATAATATTACAAAGTATAGTAGAAAGCTGGAGGACTGGGATGCTTTCACAAACCAACAGAAGGCAATTAAAAAGCCGTAAGTAGAGAAAATATGTAAAATGAAGGTAGGCTAGCGAATAACGTAAAATAGCTCACCAAGAGGTCCGTCTGATATATGAAGAGTGAAGGAGAGGAAAGTGGATTTTGTGCCACTGGAAAATGACAGTGAAGAGGTACTGTCAGGGGACAAAGAAATGCCAAAAGGTATTAGTAAGTATTTTGCGTCAGTCTTCACTGTAAAAAATACACTAGAACGTGCCAGATATTTGAGAATGTCAAGTGGCAGAAGTGAGTGTACTTGCCATTATTAAGGAGAAGGCACTCGGGAAGCTGAAAGTTCTGAAGATAGATGAGTCAGTTAAGTTCAGTTCAGTTTCTGTTTATTGCCATTTAGAAACCACAGAAGCAATGCAGTTAAAAAATGAGACAACGTTCCCCCAGAATGATATCACAAAAGCATATGACAAAACAGACTACACCAGAAAATTTACATAACGTTTTGTAATCCCCAAATCCATAGTCCAGAGAGGCTGCTGCGTATTAATGTCGGGCTACTGTCTTAGCGCGTTCCCCGGAAAGGAGCTCCAAATACACCAGACAAAACAAGACTACCCAGACACACCAAGTCAGGAGACCAACTCTACCACCCAACAAACCAAAAACTAAAGCTACAAGACCTGATCAACTGCACTCGATTGCTTCTGAAATAGGAGGCTGAAGAGATTGTGGAGACATTAGTGATGATCACTCAAGAATCACGAGATTCTGGAATGGTTCCGGAGGACCGATCATTTTAAACTATAGGCCATTTAGTCTGATCAGCGTTTGGGAAGACGTCAGCAGTCGATAATTGAGGATAATGTTTCGGGGTATTTGGACGCACATGATAAGAAAAAGGCCAACATCCATGGAAGGGAATCTTGTCTGACAGAACTGTTGGAATTTTTTGAGAGAACAGCATGCTGGGTCGACAACGAAAAGTCAGTGCAAGTTGTTCACTTGGACTTCCCGAGGACCTTTAACCAGGTACCACACATGACGCCGTTTAACAAGACAGGGAACGGCAGTATGACAAGAGAGACACTAGCATTGATAGAGGATCCATGATTTTCTCCAGACAGATTTTGACTGACTGTCAGGAAGCACAGAATGGAACAAATGGGGCTTTTTCTTGTTGGATGTTGGTGACCAGTGGTGTTCTGCAGTGGTTGGTTTTGGGAGAATTCCTTTTTCCGTTATGTCAATGATTTGAAGGCTTTATGGACAAGATTGCGCACGTTACGAAGATATGGGGAAAGACAGGAAGCGTTGAGGAAGCAGGGATTTTGCAGCAGGACATGAATGATGAAAAAATTGACAAATCAGTGACAATTGGAATGTAGTATAGGGAGGTACATGGCCATACACTTTGGCAGAAATAATGAAGACATAGAATATTTTTGAGAGTTCTAAAGAGTCTCAGGAGACCTGGTGCAGGTTTCCTTGCAGGTTGAGTTGGTGTTAGGAAAGGCAAAAACAAATGCTAGCGTTCATTTCGAGAGGATTAGAATATAAGAACAAGCACTGGCCAGACCTCACTTGTATATTGTGAACGGTTTTAGTCCCCTGATCAGTGAAAATACGCGATGCATTGTGGAAAGTCCAGAGAGGAATCCAAACTGACAGAACCAGTAATATTAAACCTGATTTTGATGAGAATGATTCCTGGATGCGCCTGTACTGGCTGGAGTGTGGAAGGATGAGGGGAATCTATTTGTAATCTGTGGAATATCGAAAGGCATTGAGGGGATGTGGAGATGATGTTTCAAAGTGGGGGAGTCTAGAACCAGACGGAACAGTCTCAAAATAGAGTGACGTCCATTTAGAACAGAGATGAGGAGATTCTTTAGCCGAGGAGTAGTGAATCTGTCGAATCCATTGGCACTGACAGCTGCGGAGACCAGGTCATTGGGTATATTTAAAACAGAGTTTGGTACCTTCTTGATTAGTCTGGTCAGCAAAGTTCACTGGGAGAAGGCAGGAGAATAGAGTTGAGAAGGATAGTAAATCACCCATGACGTAATGGCGGAGTAGGAAGATGGGCCTACTTGTGTTCCGATACCTTATGGTCTTATGATGTGTAAAGACAACAGAAAGTTAAGGAATGTCAGTGCGGCCGTCTTTTGATGGAGATCGCTACTGCCTGGCACTCGTGCTGCAAAATGGTGATCACTTCCTGAATGCAGGCATGGGCTTCCTCATTTACTGAGGAATTATGAATTAAACATTGAACCGTCTTCAAGCAACATCTTTCTCTCTCTCTATCTCTGGCTATCCATCCCATAGGATGATGATGGTTCCTTTCAGTCAGTTAGTGGGGTGGTACCCCACTCCTCAGAAAGGAACCGTGTGCGTGAGTGGATTTTAGGTGAGTAGGGCGTTGTACCGGTCCAGATCCACCCTCTCGACATCCCCTCCCGGATCCAGCAGCCTGGTTGGGTCCAAGACGGCTGGGGGAAGTTCTGTTGCAGTGACTGGCCAGACCAAGCTTCGATGCGAGGGATGCCCTTTCCGTACTTGTTTGCGAGATGACGTTGACCCTAACAGATGGGTCATCCGCCCTTACACAGGTCTTGTTTTTCGTCCTGCAGGGTGTCTAGCCACCCTCCTCACCAGGCCAGCCTGGTGGGGGAGCTGGTTTAGTCACTGACCATCCGACCATGCGACAGGTAGTACTGGGTTACATGGTACCGGTAGCACTCAGACAAGTGGTCTGACCAGAACATTCACCGATGATGGAATTAAGGTAATCGAGGATGCAACTGAACATGGATGGGCTTAGGACATTGCTCTGAGAGATAAGAGGAATGATGTCCCGGCCTTGAATGATTGATCTCCCAGAACAGTTAGCAGTAGGAAATTGGAAAGGTTTTCCATAACTCGAATAATGGTCAACAATTATGCAATAAATCAGCATAATTCCCTGATGGTCCACTGCACTGTAAAATAATCCCTCAGTTTCACTGCTACCAGGTCTGAGCAGTTACAGTTGCTCAGCATCTGAGATGAGGTAGTAAACTGGATTAGACACTGGCTTTTTGGAGGAATCCAGATCGTGACTATAGACTGTTGCATTTCTGATTGGCGCCTGTAACTCGTGTAGTGTCACGGGGATCGGCGCTGTGTCTGTTGTTGTTTGTCATCTATATCAATGATCTGGATGAAATTATGGTTAACAGTATCAGCAAATTTGCGGATGACACCAACATTGGGAAGGTGCAGTGGACAAAGAGGAAGACTACAAGAGCTTGCAGTGAGATCTAGACCAAATGGAGAATGGGGTTAAAAGGGGCAGATGCAATATAATGCAGACAAATTGCACTTTGGAAAGGCCAAGCAGGGTAGATCTTACACAGTGACCGGTAGGGCACTGTAAAGTGCGGTAGAACAGAATGATCTGGGAATACAGGTCCATAAGTCATTGAAAGTGATGGCAAATGTGCTCAAGTTGTGGATCTGAAAGAAAGTTTCTTATCGCATTAACCTTCATCAATGAAAATATCGTGTACAATAGATGGGATATGATGTTGCATAAGACGTTGATGAGGACTAATTTGGATATTATCTGCAGTTCTGCTCACCTACCTACAGCACAGATGGAAGTAAGTTAGAAAGAGTACACAGAAATAAAAACAAGGATGATGTCGGGAAGAGAAGACCTAAGTTCGAAGAAAAGAGTGACCGGCTTAGGACTTTATTCATTGGAAAGTGGAAGATTGAGGGGAGATTTGAGAGAAGTTCACACAATCACATGGGGTATAGACAGGATAAATGCAGCAATATTTTGTACTGAGGTAAAGAGGTATTACAACAAGAGGTTATCAGCAAAGGGTGAAAGGTGAAAAGTTCAGGGGGTACAAAGGTGAAACTTGTTGACTCAGAGGGTGCTAAGAGTGTGAAACTAGCTAGCAGCGCAAGTAGTACAAGCGGTTAAAAGAAGTCTGGATAGATCCATGAATGATAAGGGTATAGTGCACTATGGCCTGGTGAAGGTCAATGGGAATACATAGTTAAGTAGTCCAGCATTGAATAGATGGGCCAACAGGCCTGATTCTGTGCTGTACTTTCCTATGACTATGACAAATCAGCCACACATTCTTTGGGAACTCACGGAGCCAAGACCAGATATGGTTAGCAGGTTTTCCTCTGTCAAGTACGGCGGTAAAGTCGGTTGTCTCAGTTTACAATCTGACAGTTTAATATTCGTCCTGGATTAGTGAGATGAGGTGAATCTGCCCGATGGTCCAAACAAGATTTGAAATTAGATTCAGACTGAATGCCTGTTCGAAGTCCAGATATGCAGTCACTGCTCTTATATCACACTGATAAATACAGCAGGTGAGAGAGGAAAAAAAAAGCTGAGGCTGACCCTTTTGCTCCCAGTGCTCCCCATATTAACAGCTGAAACCAGATCTGCTGGAGACAAGTCAAAAATCAAAGTCTCCATCCCCAGGTGAATTCCCAGTCTCCATTCACGCCAAGAACGTGAAGGAGATTAATTTTGGTCACTATTCCCAGCAGTTCAGTGACAATACACAAACCACACTCACCTCATTTTCTTCACTACTGAAATGTCCCTCCTTTGTCAACATCCAACCGAGTCTTTCAACCTTTTCTTCAATTGCTTGTTTGAGTCTGTCTCTATAGAATTTTGTCAGTTGGTACAGTTGATATTCGCCCACCTCTGCCAGGAGGTCAGAGATTGTAAACTCTGGCTCTGTGAATATAAAAAGGAAAATGTAGGCTTGAACTGAAATATTCTTCGTTTCCACCGCTCTCACCAAACTCAACAAAAAAAACATGACTTGAACCTGCCTACAGACACTAAAACCGATTTATTCCCAATCTCCAACTGGCCTTAAAACCGAACCAACAATGTTCTAGGCATTACGTTCATAGAAAGACCAGATTTGATGCACACCAGTCCATCCCTCAACCGACCCACTCACCTATTTCAATTTTGGATGGGCAATAAATGCTGGGACTGTCGGTAATATGCGCTTCCCAGAGATGCTCTCTCCATCCTGGCAAATACATTTCCCTTCATTCACAACCCGGAAACACTCTCTTATCTGGACAACTGCCTTTCCTCCAATACACATCCTGGAAATCCTCAGAGCAGGTAGTACATTTCCTGTCGTGGGGTAACGGGTGCCCCACTACACTACATGTACTACACCCACACATTCCCCCTCTCATCTGACCAACCCTCCAACAAGGAATCGCTTTTACCCTCCTCCCTGCCACATTCTGCAAACACATCACCCTCATATTTCACACACCCGCTGCTTGTTGGGGACTTGAAAATTCCGTGCTCAATGAGCTTCCGAGCTGACAGGCAGTCGCCTCACTTGTGCCGGTTCCAGGGTCCTGATCGGTGTCTCTGATGTCACTGTCTCTGGGCTGACAGACAGTCGCTTCACTTGTGCCGGTTCCAGGTTCCTGATCGGTGTCTCTGGGCTGAATTTTCTCCACTTCCGCTGCGGCCGTACTGCATTCTGAGACATTGCTCTCAATCTGACCCTGCTTCGGTACCTTGCTTCCCTTGTCCCGATCATCTTTCCCCGATGATCCACCTGGTAAAAACCTCTTCAGTACGTTCCGTAATTGTTTCGATTTCCTACCTGAAACAAATGATGAATTGCAGGTTATTGGAGTATGATTTAGATCTGAGCAAAACTGATTCAGACTGCAATGGAGCCGTGACTCTGGCTGACCAGATTTGGAGTGGGACTGTGCTGGTGAATGTGAACCGTACATCCTGCTTGGTGACCATCCTGATAAGCCGGTGACTGGACACATTCACTCCCAGTAAAATAATAGGATAGACACAGTAATGCAAATCACTTAATTCACAGCAGTTGAATGATGACCACGGGATCTGAATGCAACGGTGTTGGGTGATACTGGGAAATTAAATAAATATATGACGTTAAATTTACCGGCTTGTAATTTCTCGGATTACTTTTAGATCCTTTTTTAAAAAATGGAACAATATGAGCTATCCTTCAATCCTCCAGCACCTCACCCGTAGATACCGACATTTTAAATTTATCTGCCAGGGCCTCTGCAATTTCAACACTCGTCTCGTTCAAGTTCCGATGGAATACCCTATCAGGTCCTGGGGATTTATCTTCTCTGATTTGCCTCAAGATAACAAGCACCTCATCCTCTTCAATCTGTATAGGTTCCATGACCTCACTACTTGTTTGCCTTAATTCCGTTCACTCCATGCCAGTTTCCTTAGTAAATAGAGATGCAAAAAACATGTTTAAGATCTCCCCCATTTCTTTTGGGCACATGCATTGCCGACCACCCTGATCTACAAGAAGACCAGTTTTATCCCTTACTATGCTTTTGCTCTTAATATACTTGTAGACGCTCTTTGGATTATCCTTCACCTTGACTGCCAAAGCAACATCTTGTCTTCCTTTAGCCCTCCTGATTTCTTTCTTAAGTATTTTTGTACACTTTTTATACTCCTCAAGCACCTTATTTGCTCCTTGTTGCCTATACCTGTCATACATCTCTCTGTTCTTCTTTTTCAGAGTTCCAATATCCCTTGAGAACCAAGGTTCCTTATTCTTAATCACTTTGCCTTTAATCCTGACAGGAACATACGAACTCTGCACTGTCAAAATGTCTCCTTTGAAGGCCTCCCACTTACCAATCACATCCTTGCAGAGAAAAACCTGTCCCAATCCACGTTTTTTAGATCCTTTTTCATTTCTTCAAATTTGGCCTTTTTCCAGTTTAGAGCCTCAACCCGAGGACCAGATCTATCTTTATTCATCATCAAGTTGAAACTAATGGTATTATGATCACTGGAACCAAAGTGTTCCCCTACACACACATCCTTCACCTGCCCTAACTCATTTCATAATAGGAGATCTAATATTGCATCCTCCCTGGTTGGTACATCTATATATTGATTTAGAAAATTTTCCTGAACACATTTTACAAACTCTAACCCATCTAGACCTTTAACAGCAAGGGAGTCCTAATCAATGTGTGGAAAATTAAAATCCCCTACCATCACAACTTTCTGTCTCCTGCAGTTGTCTGTTATCTCTGCGCAGATTTGCTCCTCCAATTCTCGCTGAATATTGGGTGGTCTATAATACAACCCCATTAATGTGGTCATACCTTTCCTGTTTCTCAGCTCCACCCATATGGCCTCGGTAGACAAGCCCCCTAATCTGTCCTGCCTGAGCACTGCTGTAACATTTTCCCTGACTAGCAATGCTACTTCCCCACCCTTCATTCCTCTGCCCCTACCACGTTTGAAATATTGGAACTCTGGAACATTAAGCTGCCAGTCCTGCCCCTCCTGTAGCCAAGTTTCACTAATGGCTATAATGTCGTAATTCCACGTGTCAATCCAGGCCCTCAGCTCGTCAGCGTTCGCCACAATACTCCTTGCATTGAAATAGACACACCTCAGAAGATTATTACCACCACCAAAGAGTCATTCTGATTTTGCATGAACTTTTAACATTATTTATTTTCACCCCCGCTCCACTATCTGCTCAGGAGCTCTGGTTCTATAGAATGGACTTGATTAAGCTGGAAAGAGTTTAGTGGAGAATGACAAATATGTCACTGGACTAGGATGTTGGGTTTTCAGTTATATGGTTCGTCTGGGACCGTTTGCCCTGGATAATTGGAGCTTGAAGTGTGACCTTACACATATACTTAAAAATAATCAGGGGCGTAGATAGGGTAGATGGTCATAGACTTATTCCCGGGGTAGAGGAGTCTAAGACTCGAGGGCAGAAATTTAATATGGACCGACGGGGCATTCATTCACGTGGCCGGTGATCGGTATCAATTACATGCAGCCAGAGGGGGCAGTAAACACAAATAATTTTAAAGTTGAGAGGATGTGGGCAGAGAAAAGGATAGAAGTCTTTAAGGGAAATTTGGGAAAAGCTTTGGGAAAACGGAGCAAGCACAAAAGACATTTGGATCAGCATGAATTAGCTGGGCCGACGGACCTGTGTCCAGGCTGTTATATCTGTTTTATTCCCCCCGGAATCAGAGTTGAGCAGATTGATGCCCATTGGGGACTGAGACATTTGGTCATTGGCTATACCGGGTTTTCCATCAGAGATCCTGGGAATTTTAAATCCAGGTAGCAGATCATCTTAATAGGGAAATATTGAGAACTCACATTCACCATTTGTACACAGCGCAGACATGGATGCGGGTATTAAAATACTGAAGCAAACCGCATATTTATCCAGAATGAGATGTCATCTGATCCTCAGCCATTACCAATGCTGCCAATGTTCTCGGCTCGGCTACAGAAAACAGATTTCAGAAACTCCCCTCATCTCCTTTCCACAGCAGCCAAGAAAACCAGGAGGGAGTTGATAGCTGCCGTTCCAAAACCTGAAATGCTCGTTTATCACACAATCTCTGAATTCCTGGAAATGCTCCTACCATCTGGTTCTGAATTTTATAAATGAAAGTTGGAGATATCTTACACATCAGGGCCTGTCTCGAGGTGAAACAGAAACTGACCCAGGACTTTTACATAGACCACAAGCCCGCAATTGCATTCCTGTATTTCACTCACAGCCACCTGATCCAGGAGTACCTGCTCCTTTCACTCAGGTGAAGCTTTGAAACTCACTCAGGTGAGTGGAGTGATTCGACCATTATCGGTGTCAGGTCCCTGAGCTGGAACTGTTAGATTGATCAATTACATCAAGGCCGCTTTACCAGTGGGATCAATGATACTGCTTGATGAAAGTTTTCTGTGCCCAGTTAGCATCTGTGTAAGTTTGTTCATTTGTACTAGTGTGTGCTAACAGGACAGAAATTTAGTTAGAAAGATCCCAATGATCATACCTTTGTCCATTCTGTATCTGACTGACGATGGTTGATTGCCGACGTCTTGTTTACACTTTGGTCCTGGAGCAGGAAAGCTCCACCTGCTGGTGATAACCTGAATTACACACAAGCAGACTGAGTCAGAGAGAGGGTACGATTACAGTATTTGCAAATAACAGTATCGCCATCCAATGTATCAGAGCATCCGTTGGCTTAGGGACAAAACATTCCCTGTTAACATAAAATCCCACACCATGTCTGTGTCTATTCAGTGCATCTACTGATAGAGTTACAGAGCAACAGAGCACAGATAGAGACCTTTCAGCCCAATGAGACAATGCTGACCACAGTGCTCACCGAGATGGTCCCAATTTCCAGTGATGGGCCCATTTCCCACCTGGCCTCTTCACTCCATCTACACATCCCAACTGCTTCTGGAATTATAGAGTTGAGCCTGCCTCATCCACTTCCTCTGGCAATTCCCTCCACATAATCACCGACCTCTACATGAAACCGTTGCTGCTGGTGTTGGTTTTGGAATCTATTTACCACTCCTCTGCCCATTTAGATCCCCAATAAGCTACGATAATCTTCACCGTGAACACCATCCACTAATTTTGTGCCATCTGCGAACTTACTGGTCAAGCCTTGTACATTCACATACAAATGTTTGTAGGATAGTAACTGTTCTGGAACCTGGTGTTGCGTGTCCTGAGGCTCCTGTACCTTCTACCTGATGGCAGCAGCGAGGGAAGTGCATTGCCTGGGCGGTGAGGATCTTTGATGATGGATGCTGCTTTTCTACGGCAACATTTCATGTAGATAAACTCAATATTTGGGAGACCTTTACCCGTGACATACTGGACCAAATCCAGTATATTTTGAAGGATTTTCTTCTCAAACGCATTGGTGTTCCCCGACCAGTCCATAATGCAGCCAATCAGCAGACTTTCCACCACACATCTGCAGAGGTTTGCCAACGTTTCTGATGACATACCGAATCTCCACAGACTCCTGAGGAAGGAGAGGCACTGTCGTACTGTGTTCGCAATTATATTTATATGAAAGGTCCAGGACAGGAACTCTGAGAGTGACACCCAAGAATTTAAAGTTACTGACCCCCTCCAACTCTGATTCTCCAATGAGTACTGGCTCAAGGACCGCGGGCTTCCCTCTCCGGAATTCTACAATCAGTTTCTTGGTCCTATTGATATTGAGTGAGAGGTTGTTGTTATTACTCCACTCAGCCAAGTTTTCAGTCTCCCTCCTGTATGCTGATTCACCTCCCATTTTGATAGAGTCCACAACAGAGGTATCATCAGCAAACATATATGGTGGTAGAGCTGTACTTAGCCACACAGTCACAGATGCAAAGCGAGTAGAGCAGGGGGTTAAGTACACATCCCCGTGGTTCTCCTGTGCTGATGGAGATCGTGAAGGAGATGTTTTTGCAAACTGAACTGAGTGAGGTCTACAAGTGAGGAAATCCAGGATCCAATTACACAAGTATGTATTGAGGTCAGGTCTTGGAGTTTGCTGAATAGTTTTGCGGGGATGGTGCTTTTAAAGGTACTCTGATATTTTTTACTTTGAACTTACTCAGCTTCCCGTATGAGGCAAATGACATCGAGCTGCAGCTCCAGTTCCTTAACTCATTCTCTGCGGAGTTGCTGCTTGGTGCACCTGGTGCAGATGTGGTTATCTGCGAGGCTGGAGATCTCCCAGAATTTCAGTAATTTCTCTTTTTGTATTTTAAACAATTCACAAACATCAACTGATTTCACAATGCTTGTGATGTCCTGAACAGATTTTGCTGAAATGCAATGCCCATATTCACTAGTTTTCTCTTCATTCCGATACATCAATGTTCACAACATCCATCCCCAATACCTCCGCACCTCACTGTCAATCTGTTACATCTCCTGCTGAGGTCACTTGTCTCTTCACTGAGGGGCAGTGATCAGAGACTTAAAGAAAAAAACAGGCAGCTCTCCTTCTTGTGCTGTTACTGAACAGTGGCTCACCAAGGATAACCGAAAAAGCAAATAACAAAGCTTTACATCATGTACTGTGAGTTTAATTATGAGCAAGAGTAATGCGGCAACATTCTATAATAATGAAATTGAAGTTGTATTGGCTCCTTTTACCCTGCGTCATGCTGCATTTAATTCAGCCTGTGCTGGTGATGCTCCCCCAGTTCACTGCTCCAGGGGCGAGGGTCCTCTCCCAATCCCGACCCCGCCAGACAATCCCAACACAGAAAGGAAAGGAAACTGCCGCCCATCCAGGAACAGTGAGCACGCGCAATGACTGTTGCACCATCAGTGCAGGGGGTGGCGGGGCTGAAATGAAACCTGCAGATGCTGCAGATCTGCGGTAAAATGAGAGGGGGACACAGGGTCCTGTGACTGGTGGAGTGTCTCCCGTGACAATAAACCGGATCCTTATTTTAATTATGTGGAAATATCAGATAGACTGGAAATTCGGGAGGGAGGTTTAATTGAAGTGTACACATTTTTGAGTAGCTCAGAAAAATAGAAAAGACTAAATTCTCACACAAATGGGTAATATACCCAGAAACTTTGGCTGCATTTCGGCAGGTTGGAAGAGTGGAATGGAGTCAGGAGAAACATATTCCCCACCTGCAACGGAAGGTCGTTACAGATGTAGATCTCATTGCCTTGTCCAAACGTGCGAAAGACGTGTGTGGTCCCAGCATCACAGCCTCATCCTCACCCCTCCCGAGGAGCAGAATAACAGGGGCTGAGCGTTAGCTCATCCAAGGAGGTTTGGGGTGCAGGTCCCACAACCCGGACTGACCCCGGCAGGTTCAGTCCAGGAAGCGGGGCGAAGGCCGCCAGTTCGATTGAGATAACGGGTCTCACTGCCCAGCATCAGATCTCCTCACTCGGGACTGGTCTCAATACTCACGATGAGAAAGTTATGTCTTCACCCCGCAGTCAGTGATCCATCCCCCGGCTCCCCGCCCGGGGGACTTTTTCCGACCCCGAAACCTATTCAACAAAGAATGGAAAGGAAAACACCGCCCATCCGGGAATGCGAGCATGCGCATTATGGTCAATGCGTCATCAGAGGGGAGGACTGTCCAGGGTGATCTGCTTTGGGATGGAGTGGCTGCATCCAGTGCAGAGTCGTGCTGTTTAGGATTTTCATAAACAGCAGTTTTATTGATGTTAGCTGGAATTGCCAGCAAGGAAAACACATATTGCATCAGGTAACAGAACACCTCCTGTACACAGTCTTATCTCCTGGAAAACTAAACACTTTCACAATGTCGACCTTAGGTATCCCTTCCTCTAAAAGCGACTGAATCATTCAGATCGCTGATCACTGAGAGCAATTATGGTTTGTTGGTCATTAAAGTTCGCCCTGGGTGGTTTGGATGGAGTTGATGTGGAGTTCGGTGTGTCACAGTGAAAGAACCGGACAGCCAAACGCTCTGACCTAGTGACCTCCGGCCATGGATGGTGCCGCAGTGAACCTCCTGCAAGGCGCAGGCGCAGTTGCCGACTCCAGCTGTCGCCGGCGGGACTCCTGTACGAGCGGCGGTGAGGAAGGGGCTGATCTCGGCTTTGAGTAAATAGAAGTTGGGTTGCAGTGGGAAATGTCCGGTTTCGAGCTCTGCCGGACAGCCAGAGGCTCCGGGCTCTCCAGTCTTTCAGTCCCGGTTTTGCGCCTGACCGGGATTGTGGGATCAGTTAGATGCGGGTCCCCTTGCTGGGAGGGTGGACCTGCGTGAAGAGGTGCTGTCTATATGTGCGGATGTGGGCTGAATGCTGGGAAGGATTTGGAGCTATCGGCACAGTAGAGGGAGGGTGGGATATTGAGCGTTATCGGACGCAGTTATTGGACGTGGAGGACGGACATGGGGAAAATTAAGTGGTAAACTAGGGAGGATCTGGTCCATTGGATCTGACAGGATATGTCAGGAAGCAACAATTTTCTCTTCATATTAATTAATTACTGTCTAATCTTGCTGTTAACACTGTTTGTTACAGAGTCCCAGAACCTAGAAAGTCTCAGTCTACACATCTCTTGTGAGGCCGCACTTAGAGTATTGTGTTCAATTCTGTTCACCTCATTGTAGGAAGGACGTGGAAACTATGGAGAGGGTGCAGAGTAGATTTACTAGGATGTTGCCTGGATTAGAGGACAAGTCATATGAAGCAAGGTTAGCAGAGCTGGGATTTTTCTCTTTGGAGCCTAGAAGAATGAGAGGGGACTTGATAGAGGTCTACAAGATTATGAGAGGCATAGATAGGGTGGATAGTCAGTACCTGTTTCCCAGGGCACGAATAGCAAACCCCAGAGGGCATTAGTACAAAATTATGGAAGGGAAGTTTAGGGGGGACATCAGGGTAAAGTTTTTTTTACACAGAGGGTGGTGAGTGCCTGGAATGACTTGCCAGGGATGGTGGTGGAGGCTAAAACATTCGGGGAATTTAACAGCCTCTGGGACAGACACATGGAGGAAAGAAAAATAGAGGGTTATAGGTTAGTTTGGGTTTAGTACTTTTTTTTAAGGATTATTTGGGTCGGCACAACATGAAGGGCTTGTACTGTGCCGTACTGTTCTATGGTTCTAACCTAGACAGCCATCACCGTCATGGGCTGCGAGTACAGATTGGGAATGGAGAGGGGGTGTCAGTGACCTCTGCATCAGAGAAGGACATGGGTTCGTACAGCCGTCTGTCAGATATAAATGTTCTCACAATGGGATAAGAATTGGTGGCAAATCTGGAGTTAAGAAAATGGGATATTGCCCGACACAATCATCTCATGTCCTACCGGCTAACAGGAATAAAATACTTTTAATATAAAATTGAAAGTAAAGTGCTGGAAACTCGGTACATCAGATTGGATATGTGGAAGGAGAAACTGTGGAAGACTCAGTATCAGAACTGGGACTGTCCAAGATGCAGCCCGATCTGCTGAACGGTTCCAGCGTTTGCTCTTTTTACTTGAAATGTTGCGCAACTATTGACCGATTACAAGACGTTTGTGACGGCCTGAACGAAGCTGCACAACTTTAATGCCCACATTCATTAATTTTGCCCTCATTTCAACACAGGGATAATACAGTCGATACATTCAGTGCTCACAATATCCTCCCCATCCCACTATCAATCTATTTCCTGACAAAAGAGAAACACAATGGACATTTGGTAACGCTGAAACTAAAATCGGAATGGCTGTCATTAACCTACGTGCTGTATTGAATAAATCCTCTGATAATCCAGGTAACAAATACCGATTTCAGAAATGACTCAGTAAGGCAAAATACTTCACAATGAAGACAGCGACAGAACAGAGATTGTTGGTATAATCATTGGTGTGATACAGGCTGGACAGATATTGAACAAGACATTTGATATAGATCATTGAGGTGGTAGGATACGGGCTGGACAGAGGTTGAACAAGATGGTGGATATATATCATTGAGGTGATGGGATACAGGCATTGGTCCCACTTGCAGCTCAACAGCTCAACAGTCTGCCAGTGTTTGACCCGCAAAGTGGTGAATATCTCTGCTCGACACCACTCTGGGCTCCGACGTTTCCATAGATGAGCCCCTCATGTCCCTTCCCCACTGTGAATGGGCTCCTTCCCCCATCCGGCTCCTTGATCCCCCACTGGAATAAACATCCTCTCAAACTCTGTCCACCCCCTCTCTCACCATCTTTATCCTCACAGTAAAATCCCTCAGCCTCGCCCTTACGCCGAGATTCCTCCCCAGGGGGCCGGCATCAAGCAGATGAACCGAGTGGTCTCCTCCTACCTCCCAGCAATACATCAGACTCCGGCCGCAGGAGTCGCTTCACAAACGCCCCAACTTCCCTCGGAGGGATGTGGAAATAAATCAAAAATCAGGACATTTACTTGAGGTTTATTCCGCCTTGACGGGGAGTTCGATGCGGGTGGCGGAGATGAAAGCAGCGGAGGTAACGCCCTCTCAGCTGCTCTGCCTCCGCTATTCGGCGTAACCAGTGATAAATATGTCTTCACTCCTCTGTTGACTGTGGGGTGGGGTGGGTGGGTCAGGTAATTGTCACCTTAGCCGGTAAAGTTCGACAGTCTCAACACCAGTGTGACGTAAGGAATTGCACACGTGACTTCAGATCCCGGTAAGGGGGATCCCACACGTGACATCAGGCATGTGCCGGGGTTATTAAACTTGAACATAAAGTGGACAATGATTGTATCATAAACAGAATACATGATAAATATAGATGTTTTCATTCAGTCAATATCAGTCTTGTAAATGTTGCATTTTCTCCCTAATGCAGACAAGGGAGCAACCATGCTCCAAGGGTCTGTCCCCACAACACCCACTGGGACAGCCTGCAGGCCCAAGGTGGGTCTGTTCACTCCGTTGTTTAAACCGAGATTCCTCAAACAAAAGGCAGCCACTGTGTCGCTCCAGCCCATTGTGTCATATAGTAATCGTGACTTGCTCTCAAAATCTCCCCCCACACTGCACTCGCAGGTCAACACTTTACCCGTGTCTCCTAATAATATACTGAATACTAAATCCTCGGCGGGAATACAGAGTTGCTGTACATGTGTCTTCACAGAGATATGGCTCACTGATGAAATTTCGGATGCAGTCATTCAGCCAGACGGACTCGCCTTGTTTCGTGCGGACAGGGGTGCAGCTCTCTCCGGTAAGACTCGCGGTGGCGGCATCAACACGAAATGGTGTAAGAACTCTGTGCTGGTTTCCAGACATTGCTCATCGTTAGTGCAGTTTGTGGCTGTTAGATGCAGACCATTTTATTTGCCACGGGAATTCACCTCCATCCTTATATTCGGTGTCTACATTTCCCTCCAGCGCTAATGCTAAGGAGGCACTTGTGAAATGGTCGGGGTTATCAGCGATCTGCAGAACGCACACCCTGATAGTCTGTTTATTGTCGCCCGTGATTTCAACCACGCGAACCTTAAGTCAATGTATCCCAAATTCTATCAGTATGTGGACGTTGCAATAAGGGGGGAGAAAGTGTTGGGCTTGGTTTACACAAACATCCCCGACGCTTACCGGACACAGCCCCGACCCCACCTCGGTTACTCAGACCACATCTCTGTTATGCTAATCCCAGCATACAGACCGCTCGTCAGGCGCTCCAGACCAGTTCAGAAGCAGGTGAAAACCTGGCCAGCAGGAGCCATCTCTGCTCTTCAAGACTGCTCTGAGAACACTGACATGTTCAGGGAGGCTGCAACCGATGGAGACTCTACCAACTTAGAGGAGTACACAGCATCAGTGACCAGCTACATCAGCAAGTGCATTGATGCTGTTACTCTGCCCAAGACCATCACTATACGTGCCAACCAGAAGCCATGGATGACCGCAGAGGTGAGTGCGCTGCTGAGGTCCCGCGACTCCGCCTTCAGATCAGGCGACAAGGCAGCCCTAACAACAGCAAGGGTCAAACTGTCCCGAGCCATCAGAGGGGCAAAGCGTGCACAAGCCCAGCGAATCCACAGTTACTTCCAGGATAGCGGCGACACGCGGCGCATGTGGAAGGGCATCCAGGACATCACCAATTACAAGACAACATCACCTGACTGTGCAGGTGATGCCTCCCGCCCGGCTGCGCTAAATAACTTCTACGCCCGGTTTGAGGCGGAAAATGACGGGGAGGCGAGGAAGTCCACCCCTCCTACAAATGTGTGGTGCTGTGTCTCACCGTGGCCGACGTGAGAGGAAACCTGTGAAGGGTCAATCCACGGAAGGCTGCTGGACCAGACAACATCCCTGGTAGGGTGCTCAGAGGATGTGCAGACCAGCTAGCAGATGTTCTCACTGACATCTTCAACATTTCCCTGATTTCCAAAGTGCTTCAAGGCCGCCATCATCGTCCCCAAGCCGAAGAAGTCATCAGTGTCCTGCCTAAGTGACTACCGTCCCGTTGCACTTACATCCATCATCATGAAGTGTTTCGAGAGGCTCCTCATGAGGCATATCAAGTCCCTGCTGCCCCCCTCACTGGTCCCCTGTAGTTTGCGTACCGTCCCAACCGTTCAACAGACGACGCCATTGCCACCACACTCCACCTGGCCCTAACCCACCTGGACAAAAAAGATATACGTTCGGATGCTGTTCATAGACTTCAGTTCAGCATTAAACACAATCATCCTTCAGAAACTGATTGGAAAGCTGAGCCTACTGGGCCTGAACACCTCCCTCTGCAACTGGATACTAGACTTCCTGACTGGGAGACCTCAGTCAGTCCAGATCGGGAGCAGCATCTCCAACACCATCACACAGAGCACAGGGGCTCCCCAGGGCTGTGTGCTCAGTCTACTGCTGTTCACTCTGCTGACCCATGTCTGTGCTGCAACACACAGCTCGAACCACATCATCAAGTTCGCCGATGACACGACAGTGGTGGGTCTCATCAGCAAGAACGACAAGTCAGCTTACAGAGAGGAGGTGCAGCGGCTAACGGACTGGTGCAGAGCCAACAACCTGTCTCTTAATGTGAATAAAACAAAAGAGATGGTCGTTGACCTCAGGAGGGCACGGAGCAACCACTCTCCGCTGAACATCGACGGCTCCTCGGTAGAGATCGTAAAGAGCACCAAATTTCTTGGTGTTCACCTGATGGAGAATCTGACCTGGTCCCTCAACACCAGCTCCAAGGCAAAGAAAGCCCAGCAGCGTCTCTACTTTCTACGAAGGCTGAGGAAAGTCCATCTCCCACCCCCCACCCTCATCACATTCTACAGAGGTTGTATTGAGAGCATCCTGAGCAGCTGTATCACTGCCTGGTTCGGATAATTGCACCATCTCGGATCGCAAGACCATGCAGCGCATAGTGAGGTTAGCTGAGAAGATAATCGGGGTCTCTCTTCCCGCCATCACGGACATTTACACTACACGCTGTATCCGCAAAGGAAACAGCATTATGAAGGACCCCATGCACCCTCATACAATCTCTTCGCCCTCCTGCCGTCTGGGAAAATGCTCCGAAGCATTCGGGCTGTCACCACCAGACTATGCAAGAGTTTCTTCCCCCAAGCTATCAGACTCCTCAATACCCAGAGCCTGGACTGACACCTTGCCCTATTGTACTGTTTATTATTTATTGTAATGCCTGTACTGTTTTTGTGCACTTTACGCAGCCCTGTGCAGGTCTGTAGTCTAGTGTAGCTTTCTCTGTGTTGTTTTTTAACGTAGTTCAGTCTAACTTTTGTACTGTGTCATGTAACACCATGGTCCTGAAAAACGTTGTCTCATTTTTACTGTGTACTGTACCAGCACTTATGGTCGAAATAACAATAAAAGAGATTTGACTTGATTTGAAGCCTTATTCGTCCTCGCTACGTCAGAGGATATAAACACCCATTTTCCCACTTCAATCCGTCACCCTTACACCTCCGCCAACTCCTTGTTGAGGAAGAGTGACATTGAAGAAACGGGCTTGTTGGATCTTTTCCGGGAGTCGGGCTAGGAAACACGTGGCGGGATCTACGGAGGGAACTCCTAAATGACGAAGCCCACATCCCCATTGGGTGATATGCTAAATTGTTATTTGCTGTCACCAATGCGAGATAAATGAAATTCACGTCACTTCACGACAGATACCGGGCACGCACAGTATGATCAAATCGTCTCAACGTCAGCCCGGGATTGCGATGGTGACGAAGCTCCGCGAGAGTGCTCGCGTGGGCAGTGGGCGGGGCGGTGAGCTGGTGCGTGCGGCAGATGGGGAGACTGTCCAGTCAGTAACAGGGAACGGGGAGCGCGTCCCTCAGTCCCGTACCGCGCTGGCCAGATCACCGACTGAGTCATGGTCGATCCGTAACCCTCTGGAGTATAACATTAGCACACAAATCTCCATGTATGTAGTTAATCGATGTAGTTTTTCTTATATACTTAATCAAGGTAATGTTTCTTCTCAGTTCCACAATATAACTAATATGCAGAAGTTGTATTGACTAACACTAATTAAACTGTCAGAACTTTTCTAATCAACACAACAAATGCATAAGTGGACCACTCTGCCCTCCGAAATTGTTACTGTTCTGATTTAAACTTCCGTTACGCATTCCCCCATGTTCATTTCGAAAACAATTCAACCCCACTCTTTTTAAAGAAACTGGGCTTTGAATGGAATCAAAGGCTTTAATTTCACTGGCCAGTGAGTACAAAGAGTTCGTAACTCCCTCGATTAGCACCAGCAAGAAAAGTAGGAGGGTGAGTCAGGGAGTGACGGAGGTGGGGGTGGAACTGTTGCTGCTTTTCACTACATGATGCCCTGTCCACAGCCAAACCTCCCACAGTCCCTCTGAGCATTGCATCTAACTTAATATCATCTCCTTCATCATCTGACCCAACGCGCTGCTTCCCATCCCGAAATGACTGAGTTTAAACCGACCCCGGCAGCTGTAGCAGTCCTGGCTGCAAAAACATCCGTTCCATCTCAAGTACAGATATAACCTATGCCTTTGGTACAGAGTCAAAGAGGAACATTGCGAAACCTGTTACTGCTTAATCACAGATTCACAGGTCTGACAATTTATTGGTAGGAAGATACCTGATGACGCCAGGCTACGTAAATGTACATTATTGGTTGGCATTGGCATGTTAGGACTGAATGTAATGGGGTGCCGGGACATTTGGCTTCAAGAGGTTTTGCGCTTAGCAGAGGCTTGCACGACGATACACTCGGGGGCAAGTATATCATTGCAGCTTGCAATAGACAGAGGAGTCAATGACATGTTGCTGTAGTTCATGGTAATTCCTCATTTCTGCAATCACTACAGCAGGAAGCAGTTGCGGCGTCTTATATTGGGAGGAAATTCTCAACGCATTTTGAAATTATTGTGACGTAACACAGACAAGCAAGGAAACATCAGGAGTGACGAGTTTAAATGAGCAAACAATATGAGGAATGTGCGTGGCTTCACGGAGCTGATGCTGACAGCACATTTGCAGACCTGGAGTGATTGCAACTGGCGTTACTGGCACTTCTACATTTATACTGTTCCGCTCCAGCTATTTCCTACCTTCCTTTGTACAGGTATGTAATGTCTAAAGGACCAGTGTTAGAGTAAATGAGACTCACCAAACTTTCTCATGGCTGAATCAATGGAAACAATGAAGGTTTCTCTCCAGTTGATGCTCTCAGTCCTCGGGCTGGTTCAATTGTTGCTGTTCCCTCATCTTCAGTTGTGGTTTGCTTCCAGTCGTTGGCTTTTCTTCCAATAAACCTCTCACCGCAGGTCTAACTTTAACCACAGCGAATAGAGAATGTTACTAATACAAATGAGAACAAAGCATTAAACTGAAATTTAAATATTGAACGCATATATCATGATCCGAGTGAAGAAATCTGTAACTGTCCCTCACACTTTACAAGGCATGACATGGGATGCAAAAGAACACACACAAAATGCTGGAGGAACTAATCAGACCAGGCAACATCTATATGTCGACTCTACTCTCTTCCATAGATGCTGCCCGGCCTGCTGAGTTCCTCCAGCATGTTGTGTGTGTTGCTTGGATTTCCAGCGTCTGAAGATTTTCTCTTGTTTGTGATGGGATACAAAGAAGTCATCGTTCATTCATGGTATAAGATGCAAGTCAAAATATATTGGAGTAGGATTAGATGATTCGGTCATTCTAGTCTGCTCCTTAATCATTCATGAAGGATTTTTTTTCAACACCTTATTCTTGCTTCCCTGCTATAACACTCAACCTATTCAGCAACCCAGAATGTGAATATACCCAAGGATAGCCTCCACCACCCTCTGTGACATCAAATTTCACATTCCCCCCAACCTTTGGCTGAAGAAATTTCTCTCAGCTCAGTTTTTAAGTGAAGCTTCTTTATTTCTGAGGCAGCACTCTCAGATCCCAGACTCTCCGGCTAATCAATACACCCTCTCTATTCTCACTGCATCCAGACTTGTTGTTATTCAGTCGGTATAAATAATCACTCCCGCTCTATCTTTCCCCACCCGAACACTATCCCTGTGAACTGCACTGAACACAGGCCCAGGGCCATCACTGCTCCACACGCATAAAGTTTATGATTCCTCAGCTTATTTTGAGAACTTTGTTAGCAGCAACTTTACTGAATACATTTCCGGGGAAAACAGGACATTTGGTACAAGGATAATGTACTGGGAAAAATCTGGTTTCTTTACTCTTCTATCAACCCTCACAAAACGAGAGCAGGTGCACTGGTCCATTCACAGAGGAATTAAAATGTTCCGGGGTGAATGTAATAAAGAGAAACTGGAATCACTAGAAACGCTCAGCAGGTAAGGAATTGCTGTGGGGAGAGGAAAAAAAGTTAGCGATTCAGTTTCCTAACCTTTCGTCAGAATGGATTCATCCAGTTTTTAGTGGAAAATCTTGGGGTGCTCTCCATGGAGCGGTGGGGACTGAGGGAAGATCTATAGAGGTTTATAAGTTTATGAAAGACATTGACAGAGTAGACAGGGACTATCTTTTCGCTGTTTAGAAATGTCTTAATGCCAGAGGACATGCGATGAAAGTGTGTGGGAGTAGTTGCAAAGGAAATGTGAGGGTAAGTTGTTTTACTCAGAGAGGTGTGGATGCCTGGAATGCGCTGTCTGTTATGGCGGTGGAAGCAAATACATTGGAGGCTTTTAAGAGACGTTTAGATAGGCACATGGGTCTGAGGAATATTGAGAGGATATGGACATTGTGTAGTTAGAAGTCATTAGTTTTGGGGGCAGGTTGATTTACTTTTCTGCTGGTTTGGCACACCATTGTGGCCGAAGGGCCTGTTCCTGTGATGTACTGTTCCATGTTCTGTTCTATCTTCAGCGTCTTGAGTTTCTGTTTGACTCCCACTGGCAGATAGACAGGTGAGAGTGAGGGGGAATTTCCAAATGTCTATTGATTTCTGAAATCCCGGTCTATTTCGACTGGTGCAAACACAAAACAGCGTATTTATTCACAGCCTCTCCCTGTGAGGGATGGAATGGGAACTCATTTAGATTTAGATGATTTAGGTGATTTAGATGCATATCATATTTTTTTTTACTGAGTTAAGTATTGTATGTAATTAGTTTTGCTACAGCAAGTGTATGGGACATTGGAAAAAAAGTTGAATTTCCCCATGGGGATGAATAAAGTATCTATCTATCTATCTATCTATCTATCTTTGCTTCCAAAGCAACTTCAGAACCAAACATCTGAGCACAGAACAGGAATACTCGCTCAACATCTCATAAACCCAAGACAACTTGATCCCCGGTTTATTTTATCTGGGTCAAAACAAGTGAGGTATCCCAGGATCCAACCTCAGAGGGTCACAGCCCTCACCGAGAGCCTCGCACATCTTTTCCATATCTCACACTGAGAGATTCACGCTACCAATATCCAGCCCCCGGAGACGTCTGCTCCGTTGCGGAAAGATCCAGCCGCATCTGTAAAAGAACCGACTTAGTCCGAAGTCCAAACACTGCCAGTTACATATTCCTGGAGCTCCCATCCCAAGATTGTATCGCAAGCACCAGCTCTCCCAGGGCTCTTTGCTGCCGGTAATATGCGGCAGTGTCTCAGCTAATCCCCGTTCAAAAACTTACACTCCCACACCAACCCATGACAGAATTGGAGACTGATGATCCTTTGTCTGGACGGGCTTCAGCCGGGAAACATGGACACTGGGTCACGAAGAGGGTGCTGATACATTTCAACTTGTCTCCACAGTTACATTGAGCACATTCGTTCATTATTTTATTGGTGAGAGTGATCTAACCCAGGTAAATTAGCAGCCACTTTGCCCATCGTGTAATAAGAACAAAATGTTTGAAAATATAGCACTGTAAACTGAGTACAGGAGATTTTATTTGTTCTTTTGATGCACGAAGCACTGACTGTCTACAAGATGTTTGACACACTGAACAGAAGTGCATAAATGCAACCCCTACAATCATTAGTTGTTTCTTCATTCCAGCACAGACAAGATCCATCCCGCACAGTGAATGCTCAAAGCATCTTCGTGTCAACACCGGCTGCTGAGGCCACTCTCTCTCCGCCGAGAGTCAGTACCAGAGAGAGATATACATGATCAACTCTCCCTGCAGCTCTGTTGAGCTGTTGCCCTGGCGACGGAGGAAGTGGCTGGCAAAGGTAACCGAAAAAGGAAATAACACACTCAACGTGACATGTTCTGAATTTCATTATGGCAAAGACGAACATTCAGCCATTTTGTAACGGTGAAACTAAAATTCCAGCGTTTGTATTTACCCTGTCGATGTTCATTCAGACAATCTCCTGGTAGTTCCAGCTCTGCAGAACTTCCAGCAGTGCAGACGCAGGTCCAAAATAAAAATACATTGTTGGATACGGCCCCTCTGCAACAAATGTCGATTCTGTGTTCAAGTTTTAATTTAGATTCATAGAGCCCTTAGAGCACAGACACAGGACTATTAGCCCATCCAGTCCGTGCTATGTTCGCTCCGGTACCATCCACCTGCACCCAGAACATAGCCTTCTGGACCACTTTCACCCATGTACCTACCCAAACATCTCTTGCATACGACAATTGAACCTTCATCTCTCATTCGGCTGAGAGCTGTTTCAGCATTCGCACCGCCCTCAGAGTGAATCAGTTCACCCTCAAATTCCCCTTAAATATCTCACATTTGCCCTAAATCCATGACCTCACCCCACTTGAGGGGCAAACACCTCCCTGCATTCACACTATATATACCACAATACTTTTATATATCTCCAGCAGTGGTCTCCAACCTGGGATCTCTTTAAGAGACTATCTAACCCTACTGCTACCTTAAAGTAATTATGGACCTGTATTCCCATGTCAATTTGGTTTGTCCCACATCGCAGACGCCCTGCCAGTCAATGAGTTAGTCATATCCTCATTTGTCCCGCCAAAATGCAACACCCCACAGTTATCTGCATTAAATTCCATCTTATATTTTTCAATTCAATTTCCCAGTTCCACACAACTCCGTTTCCAAAGAGACTTGAATCATTCCAAGGCAATGTGCTAAAAAGCTACAAATGAAATAAAAAAACTCAACAGATAATCTGACGAAAGATAATTTCTCCGGTCTAACACCCTGTGACGGAATGGCTTTTCACAATTTCTAATTTGATCTCAGGTCTCCAGTATCCTGAGTGTTTCTTTAAATTTCAGCAGCTCACAGACAGGCTACAGTGAGAAGGAATTTCCGAACACGGTGAGGATACTGAAACCGACGTAAATAACTAACGATGGAGGCGTCCTTCTTCTTAATGCTTCCTCCCCAACACGCCACCACAAAGAAGAGGGCGCTCTCAACAACTGACCTATAGAACATCTTCAGCATCTCACTGCAGACATTGAATGACGCCAACCTTCTAAGGAAGTACAGTCGACTCTGTGCCTTCCTGCACAAGGCATCTGTGTTGGCAGTCCAGTCTAGCTTCTCGTCTAACTGTACTCCCAGATACTTGTAGGTCTTAACCTGCTCCACACATTCTCCATTAATGATCACTGGCTCCATATGAGGCCTAGATCTCCTAAAGTCCACCACCATCTCCTTGGTCTTGGTGACATTGAGACGCAGGTAGTTTGAGTTGCACCATATCACAAAGTCCTGTATCAGTTTCCTATACTCCTCCTCCTGTCCATTCCTGACACACCCCAAGGAAGGCGGGCTCTGTCGTGGGCAAAGTACTGGAGAGTTTAACATCGGTAGCTGAGCGAAGGGCGCTGAGTAGGCTACGGTCAATTATGGAAAACCCTGAACATCCTCTACATAGCACCATCCAGAGACAGAGAAGCAGTTTCAGCGACAGGTTACTGTCGATGCAATGCTCCTCAGACAGGATGAAGAGGTCAATACTCCCCAATGCCATTAGGCTTTACAATTCAACTGCCAGGACTTAAGAACTTTTTTAAAGCTATTATTAATGCTTTTTGAGTTAGTAATTTAGATGCATATCATATTATTACTGAGTTAAGTATTGTATGTAATGAGTTTTTGCTACAACAAGTGTATGGGACATTGGAAAAAAAATGTTGAATTTCCCCATGGGGATGAATAAAGTATCTATCTATCTATCTATGAAAACAGTGAACAGCTCATTCCAGGTACTCACTGCCTCTGTGTATTGAGATTACCTCTCAGATTCCTTCGATCGGACTCCCCAACCCTGGGAAACAAAGCCTGGTGAATGAGGCTGGGCATCAAGGGCTTTGCAGATTACGTGAGGGAAAAAAATAGCCTTGACTGTACCAGTAACGCTTCCCTCCCTGGCGCTCTAAGCACTGCTTCGAGGCACAACACAAGCCAGTCACGAAAACTACCCCCCGCCACCCCGAGAGCCGAGCAGTCAATGTCTGTAACAGAAGACGTAATAAGGCCTCTGCAAGGGTGCTGGGCCAGAAAACATCCAGGCTGAGCTCGCATACAGTGTGCACATCAGCGCATTGATCTCTTCACGGCCATCGCCAACACTTCACTCTTCCAGGCTGCCGTTCTCACCGGCTTCAAATCAGCCACCATCATCCCTGTACCAACGAACTCGACACATTCAGAACAAACCGATCTGACGCCAGTTAGTGTGGCGTGCATTGAACGGCTGATAACGGCACATATCAAAAACTCCAATCCTTACTCACTGGGCACTCACTAATAAACGTACCTATCGAATCACTCCAGGACAGATGCCATAGCATCTGTCATTCCCCTTGGCCTGACACACACTGAAAACAGGGACACTTGTGTCAGAATGCTGTTTCTGAATTTCAGTTCGGCATGTAACACTATAGTCCCACAGACATTGGTGAACCAATTCCTTCTCAACCATCTAATTAAACCACTGCGCAACTGGATGTTGGGCTGCCTAGCTAACAGATCGCAGACAGTCAGGTTGCACCACCGCTCGTCCTTTCCCATTATCCTGAAATCAGCTGCTTGCTGAGCCCATTGTTGTACACTGTGCTCACACACGTCTGCATGGCCAAACACCCAATAACCACGTTGAAAACATTCGCCGATGTCACAGTGTGGTGGGGCTCATCAGTAACAACAATGATATGTCATACAGAGAAAACAGCTTAAGGACGTAGTTCCCCCTCACATTCCCCTTAAATGTGCCATTGTTTCCCCTAAATCCATGATCTTACCCAACCTGAGGGGAAAATGCCTACCTGCATTCACCCTATTTGTACCATCATAGATTTCTATATCTCTAGCGGGTGTTCCCAACCTGGGGTCCAGAGACACTTTGTTTAATTGTAGGGGCAAATGGCATACAGAATGGCATGAATAATGAATTACAGCGGCCTCGACACTGACACACACATCCCACTCGTCACAGATCGCCATTCGCTAAAACCATCTTCAATCATCTCCCTCTGCTTCTTGTTCTCGAGCCCGGTGTGAATCCACCTCGCCAGCTCCCCGTGAATCCCACGTCACCGAACCATCCCGATCAGCTGTCATGCGGGATCTTGTTACAGACTTTACCAAAGTTCAGATGAAAAACATCGCTGCCCAACTTTACCTAACGCCCTAGTTAACTCTTTAATAATCTCCAAAAAACTTGACAGATATGATGACCTATTGGGCAGTGTAGACGGTGATTTCCCCATAACCAATGCCCAACCGCCCGGGATTTCAGCTTCACTGCAGACTGAGAGAATTCCGATCCCAGCTGCAGAGTTACCAACCTGGACTGTAGCCCGTATACTGCCAGTTCCATATCATCAGAGTCACCGGCCCAATATCATCACCCATACAAAGACACTTTGGTGCCGGCAATTTGCCGTGACTAAGGTGGAATTGGAACCTAATGACCCTCTGCCGGGGCCGGTGCTCAGGCTGGTTCCCCGGTCTGTATAGAGAATGTGGATAGACTTCAGCCTGACCCCAGCAGCTAAACCGAGCATATTTGTTCACAATCTTCCTTTTGTGTGGGATCTTGCCCAGCACAGCTGGCTGTCATGTTTCCTGCAGTGTAGCAGGAACAAAATGTAAAATTATGAAGTAGAAAAGTGCTGGGAACTCGGTATATCAGACTACATCTGTGAAAGGAGGAATGGTGGAAGACCCAGTTCCAGAACCGAGACTGTCCAAGATGCTGCCGATCTGCGAGCGTTTCCAGCATTTTCTACTCCTTACTATAAATTTCCTGCAACTGTAGTATTTGCAGATGAAGTGTTGCCTCACCTGGAAGGACTAATTAGTGTCTGAATGGAGCTGAGGGAGGAGGTGTACGGGTAGGTGTAGCACTTAGGCCGCTTGCAGGGTTAAGTGGCTGGAGGGAGTTTAGTGAGGAGGAATGTATGAACAAGGGGATTGTGGAGGGAGTGAACCCTGTTGAAAGAAGAGGGTGGGGTGGGCGAGGAAGATAAAAATATGTTTAGCTGTAAGATCTCTCTGGAGATGGTGGAAGTTGCAGAAGCTGAAGGGGTGGTAGGTAAGGACAAGAGGAACTCCATCACTATTACGGTGGGAGGAAGATGGGGTGAGCACTGAGTACGGTAAATGTGAGTGAGGACGGCATCAATTGCGGAGGGAGGACAGCCACATCCTGGGAACAGATGCAGCAGAAGCAATGAAACTGAGAGAAGGGTAGAGCATTTTACAAGCGATAGGCTGGGAAGAGGTATGGTCGAGATTATCATGGAAATCAGTAAGTTTATAAAGGATGTTGGTTGACAACCTGGCTCTAGAGATGGAGAGATCAGGAAAGGGCAAGGACGTGTTAGAGATGGACCAGCTTACATCAAATAGCTCTTGGCAGGCTAGTGTAGAGACGGCAGGAGCCCTGGCAGACACGGATGTTGCTGGCATTTAAGGAACTGAGTTACAGGGGTAGATTGAACAAGTTAGAAATTGATTCCGTGAAGCACAAGAGATTGTGATGCTAGCAGAGGTTCCCAAACCATTTTATGCCACAACCCCTACCATTAACCGTGGCGGCCGTGGGTCCCAGACTGCGAACACCTGCCAAAGGTATACAAAGGATACCCCTGCTGGAGGTATACAAACTATGATGGTATAAATAGGTTAAACTGCAAATACAAAAAACACTCAACAGATAAAGAATATCTACGGAGAGAGAAACAAAGTTCATGCTTCAGCTCCGGCAACCTGTGTCGGAATGGTTTCAAACTTCTTTCTGATTTGAATTCAGGTCTCCAACAACTTGAGTGTTTCTTTAATTTCCAGTTGTCACAGACAGCTGAAAGTGAATGGAAATTTCCAAACATGGAGAGAATACTGATCCCCAGGTAAATAACCAACGATGCAAACACTGAACAGCTCGTTCCAGGTACTCACTACATTTGTGTGTTGAGATTACCTCTCCGGTGTCTCTGGTCTCTCCGCTCCATTGTATCTGTGCCCTTTGGTTTCGGAGGCCCCAACCCTCGGGAAAAATCATTGGTATATTTGACTGGGCATCAACGGCATTGCAGACTACGTTACGACAAATAGCTCTGACTGCATCAGTCACGTTCCTCTCCCTGGCGCTCTAATCAATGCTTCGCGGCCCGCAACTCGAGCAAGTCACGAAAGCTACCCTCTCCGAGGAGAACAGCCACACTTTGTGACAACAGCAGATGAGAGGACTCTGCAGAGATTCAACCCCTGCGAGGCTGCCGGGTCAGAAAACATCCCAGGTCAAATACTCCGTCAGTGTGGAAACCATCTTACTGATGACTTCACGGCCATCGTCAACACTTCACTCATCGTGTCTTCAAACCGCACAACCCCATCTACATCGGTGGTGCGCAGGTGGAACTTTAAAAGCTTTAAATTCCTCGGCGCGAATATCACAAATGATCTGACTTGGTCTAACCAAACAGAGTCCACTACCAAAAAGGCCCACCAGCGCCTTTACTTCCTGAGAAGGCTGAAGAAATTTGGCCTGTTTCCTAAAACTCTCACTAATTTTTATAGGTGCACCGTAGAAAGTATTCTTCTAGGGTGCATCACAACCTGGTATGGAAGTTGTCCAGTCCCAGACCGGAAGAAGCTGCAGAAGATCGTGAACATAGCCAGCACATCACACAAACCAATCTTCCATCCTTACACTCACTTTACACCACAAGCTGTCGGAGCAGTGCTGCCTGGATATCAAGGACAAGACCCATCCAGCAAACACACTATTTATCCCACTTCCCTCTGCGAGAAGGTTCAGGGACATGAAGATTCGTACGGCCAGATTTGGGAACAACTTCTTTCCAACTGTGATAAGACTGCTGAACAGAACCTGTCCCGGATCTAGGCCGTACCTTCCAAATATCTGGACCTGACTCGCACTACATTACTTTCCCTTTTCTATTTGTTTATTTTCTAATCATGATTTATAATTTATATTTTTATTATATTTATTTCGATTTGTACTTCAGTGAGCGCGAAACGCAGAAACAAATATCACTGTGATGATTGTACGCTCTAGTATCAATTGTTTGGTGACAATAAATTATAAAGTATACAGTAAATCTATACCTTCAGAAGCAAATGACTACGGACTAGCCTCTTCTTCAATGTCAACGAGACAAAGGAGATGGTTATCAACTTCAGGAGAACTTGAACCACTCACACGTCTTTACATCAGCAGCATAGCTGTGGAAACTGGAAGCAGTTTAAAACTCCTGGGCGTGTATATCTCATACAAGTCCTCATGGTCCCAGAACACATTTCACAATGCTCGCTCCCCAACACCTCGACTTTTTGAAGAAGCTGAAAAGAACGGACTATGTGTAGTGCATGCGGAAAAAAAGCCGGCAACAGCATGGAGGTTCCCACCCACTCTTGCTCTTGGACTGTTTGTCCCAAACCCATCAGGGAAGAGGCTACATGGCATCGGCTCCAGGCCAGTAGACTCAGAAATAGTTATTTTCTCAAGCGGTAAGGCAACTCAACAACTCCACCCACTAACTCACCCCTCCACACCCCCATCACCACTATTTTAAAATTTCCTGTCAGTCACCATATGTCCAGATACTCCTCTGCCTACCATCATTTCATGGACATACGATCAATGTTTTAAGCTATCATCTGTATTGTGTGTTTTTATAATTGTGCTCTTTATCTTTCTGTGTTTTTTTTTGTTCCTGCGTCAGATCCAGAGTATGTTATTCTCCTTTTCACTTGTGTACTGGAATGACATTAAGTAAATTGGACAGGAGGAAGAGTATTGGAAACTGATACAGGACTTTGTGATATGGTGCAACTCAAACTACCTGCGTCTCAATATCACCAAGACCAAGGAGATGGTGGTGGACTTTAGGAGATCTAGGCCTCATATGGAGCCAGTGATCATTAATGGAGAATGTGTGGAACAGGTTAAGACCTACAAGTATCTGGGAGTGCAGTTAGACGAGAAGCTAGACTGGACTGCCAACACAGATGCCTTGTGCAGGAAGGCACGGAGTCGACTGTACTTCTTTAGAAGGTTGGCGTCATTCAATGTTTGTAGTGAGATGCTGAAGATGTTCTATAGGTCAGTTGTGGAGAGCGCCCTCTTCTTTGTGGTGGCGTGTTGGGGAGGCAGCATTAAGAAGAGGGACGCCTCACGTCTTAATAAGCTGGTAAGGAAGGCGGGCTCTGTCGTGGGCACAGAACTGGAGAGTATGACATCGGTAGCAGAGCGAAGGGCGCTGAGTAGGCTACGGTCAATCATGGAAAACCCTGAACATCCTCTGCATAGCACCATCCAGAGACAGAGAAGCAGCTTCAGCGGCAGGTTGCTATCGATGCAATGCTCCTCAGACAGGATGAAGAGATCATTACTCCCCAATGCCATTCGGTTTTACAATTCAACCGCCAGGGGCAAGATATGTTAAAGTGCCGGGGTTAGGACTGAGCTTAAGTTACCATTCAATGTATTTTAATAAACTATTTAAGAACTTTTTAAAAGCTATTTATTAATGTTTTTTTGAGAGGGTGATTTTAGATGCATATCATATTTATACTGAGTTAAGTATTGTATGTAATTAGCTTTGCTACAATAAGTGTATGGGACACTGGGAAAATGTTGAATTTCCCCATGGGGATGAATAAAGTATCTATCTATCTATCTATCTATCTATCTATCTATCTATCTATCTATCTATCTATCTATCTATCTATCTATCTATCTATCCATCTATCTTGAATGCTGGGGAATATATCATGACCAACCACATTATCTATGTCACTTCCTGATTTTATAATCTCCGACAATGTCACCTCATTCTCTTCTGCTCCGTGGAGTAATGATCCAGCTTGGCAAACCTCTTCCTATGCATAGGCCCACTAGTCTAGTCAGCATTTTCACCAGTCTCTTCGATACGCTCTCCAGCTGGTTAATCTCTTTCCTACAACAGGGTGAACAAAACTGTGTATGATACCCGGTGTAGCCTCAGCAGTAATTTATATAACTACAATATGATGCCCATAACACAAAACTCAATGCCACAACTGATGAAGGCCAGCATGGTTAAAGCATTCTTGGTCAAACTTTACACTTGCACGTCCACTTTCAGGAAAACGTACACTTGTACTCCCCGGTTGGTCTTTTCCTCATCATTTGGTGCCCCGACATTCACTATTTCAGTCCAACCATAGTCTAACTGTCCACCATGCACCATCCGTCACTTATCCAATTTTAAAGCCAATTGCCATTACACATCCCATCTCTGTAATTGATCAAGATGTTTTAAAATTCATTGTAACCTCTTGCAATATCACGCAGACTCCCGACTTTTATATCAAACTTGCTGACCATGCCATGCACATTCATTTTCATGTTGATGTCCTGAATAATGAATTGTAGAGGCTCAATACTAGCACTCACATCCCACTCGTCACAAGCCTGCATTCGCTCAATCCATCTTCATTCATCACTCTCTGCTTCTTGTCATCGATCCCGCTTGACAGATAAAACGTGGTGTAGACAGTGATTTCCGCTCAACCAATGTCCAATCTCCCGGATCTTCAGCTTCACTGAAGACTGAGAAGTTTCCAATAAACACCTGTATAGATACCAAGTGGACGGAAGCCCCAAACAGCCCATTCCATTTTCTCAAAGACTCCGCCCCAATATAATTAGACACAACCCTGCGGTGTTTGGTGCCGGCGATTTGCCGTGGTGTTCCTGACATTACCGATTCATAAACTGAGGTGGAACTGAAACCTAATGACCCTCTGCCGGGGCCGGTGCTCAGGCTGGCTCCCCGGTATGTATAGAGGATGCGGATACACTTCAGCCTGTCCCCAGTAGCTAAACCAGGCACATTTGATCCCTATGTCATCGCTGTGTGGGATCTTGCCCTGCACTGTTGACTGCCATGTTTCCCACAGTGTAGCAGGAACAAAATGTTCATAATGTCAAATTATACAACAGAAAATGCTGCGAACTCAGCTACATCCGTGAAAGGAGAAATGGTGGAAGACCCAGTTTCACAATTCGGGCTGTTCAAGGTGTTGTCGACCTGCTGCGCGTTTCCTGCATTTTCTTCTTCTTGCTTTAAGTTTCCTACAACAGTAGTATATCCTCTCTATTTAACACACAGCTATAAGCTGATTCCAGAAATGTTTGTGGCACCCCAAACTATTCAGCAGTTTGATGAAAATGCCATCGCCAGAACCATATGTTAATTCTCAGTTCATTCCGACCTTGGTGTAATACATTCCACACAGTCAATGCTCACAGCCTCCTTCCCTCCCACTATCACCCTATTACATTTGCTCCCGAGGCCACTGACAGGATGCTCAGAGGCAGTGACCAAAGAGCGATAAAATTGTGCAACTCCTGTTGCAGTTCTGGCCAGTTGTTACCGTGGAAACGGAGGAAGTAACTCGCCAAAAGATAACTGAAAAAGGAAATAACAAACTCAAAATCATCCGCTATGAGTGACATTGTGACAGAGATTAACACAACAGCCAGTTTGTAACAGAAAAACTGAAATTGTAATGGCTCTTTTTACCGCGCCTCGTGTTGATTCAGTTAAACCTCTGGTAGTTCTAGCCAACAAAAAACAATTCCTGGAAAACTCAATGAGGTACGAGGCGGAAGAAAATTCTTCACAATGAAGAACGGCCGTTAGAAGAAACGTTGTTCATATATGTATACCACTGAGCTGATGAGATACATGCCGGACTGAAGACAGCAGAGAACTAGAACACAGCTGAGCAGTTTAGAGAAAGAAGTCTCCCCTCCATGGACCCTGTCTGTACTTTCCGCTGCCTTAGTAAAGCAGGCGACTTAAAGAAAGATCCCCACACCCCTGGATACTCTCACTTCTCACCCTCCCATCGGGTCGGAGACGAAATAAAACAGAAACGTACCACCAGGCTCAAGGGAAGTTTCTATTCTGCTGTTATAAGCGAACTGAATGTTCCCCAGTGTGATGAGATGGACTCCTAACCTCACAGTCTAAATCGATGTGTCCTGGCACCACACATCTACGTGCTCTGCCCTTTCTCCGTAACCGGAATGATTTGTTCTACTCTGTTATTGATTTACCCTGTCTCACCTCAATGTACTGCTGTAATGTATTGATCTACATGCATCATCCCGAATACAAGATTTTCACTGTACATCGGTACATGACAAAAATAAACCGGCTCCCCATTTAAATTGTGCGGAAATATTAGACAACTGGCGTCTTCCCCTGAGTAATAGCAAGCTTCATTTTCTTAGAAATCCATATAAATTAAATAAGGGTTAATTCTCCCATCAAACGGTCATATATCGGAAAACACTAGTTGCATTGCTCAACGTCGTAGCATAGGAAAGAAAACAGAAATTATCCGAGAGGATATGACAGATCTGGATCTTACTGTCGCCTAAACGGGCTAACAGTTAAACTACGCATAGACGTGGATCAGTGTGCCGAAAGTCCAATTACTCTGTTTAACCTTCTCTGTCTGCAAGAACACAACAGGCCGAATGGCCACTTTCCGTGTTCTGGAATGGTGTGAAACAATTATTCACCCCGGGCATCGATCCAAGTGACGTTTGGATCCGGACCGGAACAGATGATGGAGGTAAAATTCCCCAGGTACAAGTCATCGGACGGGTGTAGACCCGGCATCAGCTCCTCATCCCGCTCCTAGAACCCGGGCACCAAGATCTGAGCGGCGGCTCAACTCAGGCGGCACGGTGTGAATGTCTTACAATCCGGACCGACTCCGCCGGATTCTCTCCGCGAAGGGATGAGAGGCCGCCAGTTCGGGGAAGTGAACGGGGCTCACTGTCCGACATCCGACGTACCGGCTCGGGACCGGCCTCAGTACTCACCGATGTAAACTTGATGCATTTGCCCCGTAGGCAGTGATCGGTCTCTCGGCTCCCCGACGACGATCCGCTTCAATACAGAACGGAAAGAAAGCCACCGCCCTGCCCAGGATTGAGCATGCGCAATGTGATCTCGTGTCTTGAGAGGGGCGGGCGGGGTCTCGGAAACAATCCAACAGATACTGCAGCTCCGCGATTAAGGGTTCACGTGACCGATGGGTTGGGTCTCCCATGGCAATATCATGATCAGGTTCAATACCTCCGACATATCTCATGAAATTTATTGTCTTTTTGTCAGTACCAGAATGCAATAAATAGCAACATCGATAATACCTGAATTGCAGTAGATATATATTATATATTTAAATTAGATAAATCGTGCAAAAACAAAATTTTAAAAAAATACAAAATTCAGTGCCAGAACTGATGAAGGGCAGCATGGTTAAAACCTTCTCTCCCACCCTCGATACTTTCAGTGAACTGTACACATGTACTCCCAGGTCGCTCTGTTTCACAGCACTTGGTGCCCCGCCATTCACTATACCAGTCCCACCCTGGTTTGACTGTCCGTAATGACCCATCCCTCACTTGTCCACGTTAAAAACCTTTTGCCATTCCACATCCCGTCTGCCAAGATTTATTTAAAATTCACTGTAACCTGCTGTAATATCAAGCAGACTCCTGAATTTAATATCAAACTCGATGACAAAGCCATGTACATTCATATTCAAATTAATGGCATGAATAATGAATTGTAGAGGTCTCAATACTGACACTCACATCCCACTGGTCACAGGCCTCCATTCGCGAAATCCATCTTTAATCATCACTCTCCGCTTCTTGTCATCGAGCCCTGTCAAAACAGTTATCTATTTCCAAAGCTCTAAAATACTTGATCTGATTGACGTCCCACTGTGGTGTAGTCGGTGATTTCCCCACAATCAATGTCTAATCGCTTCACTGCAGCTTCACTGCAGACTGAGTTCAGAAATGTTTGGGACACCCCAAGCTGTTCAACAGATTTGTGTAAACGCCATCGCCACCACCATCAATTTGCTAGTTGTCAGTTCATTCCGACCCTGGTGTAATACAGCCACACAGTCAATGCTCACAGCCTGCCTTACTGCCTTACAGCCTGCTCCTTTCCTCCCACTGTCATTCTGTTGCACTTGCTCATGAGGCCACTATCTCTGTGCAAATTGTGCAACTCCTTTTGCAGTTCTGACCGTTTGTTACTTTGGAAACGAAGGAAGTAACTCGCCAAAAGATAACAGAAAAGGGAAATAACCAACTCAGCACCATCCGCTATGAGTGACATTATGACAAAGATTAACACGGCAGCCATTTTGTAACAGAACAACTGAAATTGTAATGGCTCTATTTACCCCGCCTCGTGTTGATTCAGTTAAACCTCTGGTAGTTCTAGCCAACAAAAAGCAATTCCTGGAAAAGTCAATGAGGTAAAAGGCGGAAGACAATACTTTACAATGAAGGCAACGGTTAGAAGAAACGTTGTTGATATACGGTCACCATTGAGCTGATGAAATAAAACACAAAAATACAACTCTGCAGATGTTGTGGATCAAAGAATACGTTCACAACGCTGGAAGCATCCATGAGAAAAGAGTAGCCAACGTTTTGGGCCGAGACACTTCATCAGGAATGAGATACATGCTGATCAGATACCTGCTGGGCAGAAGACAGCAAAGAACTGTGACACAACTGTGCACATCAGAGAATCAAGTCTCCCTATCGTGGACTCTGTCTGTCCTGCCCGCAGCCTCAATAAGGCAGGCAACATAATCAAAGATCCCCACAGACCTGAACATTCTCACTTCTCGCCCTCCCATCGGGTCGAAGATAAAATAAAACAGAAACATAACATTAGGCTAAAGGACGGTGTCCATTCTGCTGTTAGAAGCGAACAGCGTGATGAGTGGACTCCTGACCTCACAGTCTAAATCGATGTGACCTTGCACCACATATCTACCTGCACCGCACTTTCTCTGTAACCACAGCAATTTGTTCCGCTGTTATTGATTTACCCGATTTCACCTCAATATACTGTAGTATTGTATTGATCTGCCTGGATTTTACCGATTACAAGACTTTCACTGAACTTCGGTACATGACAAAATAAACAGTTTCCCCATTTTAATTGTGCGGAAATATAAGACAGCTGGAGTCTTCCTTTGGAAATTCTGGAGAGAAACTTCATTTTCTGATAAATGCATGTAAGTGAATCTGCGGCAGCACCAGAATGCAATTAAATAAGTAGTGCAAAAATAATACAGAAAACTAATAAACCGATAGCCCATTTTAATTGTGTGGAAATGTTATTCAGCCTGGATTGCTATTTCGGAACTTCTGGAGTGAGGCTTAACGAAGTTTACAAATTTTTGAGAAGCCCAGAGGATTGGAAAAAGCTTCATTCTCTCAGAAATACGATCATACATCGGGAAACATTGGCTGCGCTTTGCAGATCGTAACAGTGGGGTAGAGTCAAGAAAAAAACAGCCTTCAATGAGTGAAAGTGACAGATTTGGATCTCACTGGCTTGTCTGAACGGACGGAAAATGAATCTACACATACACGGGGGAAAGGAAAACCCGCAGATGCTGCAGATCTGTGGTAAAATGGGAGCGGGAAACCGTATCAGGTGACTTGTGGAGGTTCTCCCACCTGAACCGGTGACTCCGCTGCTCGCCCCTCACATACTGCCCGACCCACATGCTGCATTTTCCACAGTATTTCAAATTGACAGTAACTACATTTCAACGCTTTGCTCTGTACACTTCCCCTTTCCGCTCTCCCTGGTCATAGCTCAGTCCCCATGCCGGGCTCACATAGAATTTATACCCTGATCGGAACTGTACAGGTTTGATGTAAATCAGTCTATTTTTATAAATACTAATTTCTATTCACATTCCCCCGGCCTCACTAAACAGGAACACTGAAAGATCAAGTGAGGAACAGCAGGAGGGGCCATTCAGCCCCTCTAATCATCAACAAGGTGGCTGCTCTCACATCTCAGCCATATGTTTCTGCCCGATCTTCATTTCCTCGATCCCTTCGGTCTCCACACATCCGCCGACCACTGTTTTATGTGAGGACATATCACGGAGTCTTCACCGGCCTCTGTGGTGGGGATTTACGGACATTCACCACCCTCGGAATGGAGACATTTCCTCATCTCAGTCCCGGACAGTTGTCACATATATTAGAGACTCGGATCCTCAGTTCACTCGTTAACGATGTTGGGTATTTCAGTGTGTTCACTTCTCAGTCCTCGATTCCCCAATTGAAAGAGTTTTTCGAATTTGATCGCTCTTTATATAACAATCCCAACAGTCTAGGAATCTGTCTGGTGAATCTTTATCGCACTCTCTGTAGCATATAATCCCTAACCACTTTGTTAATCCTCTATGAAAATAATTCTCTCAAAACGCAGGAGGCAGGCATCAGGTCAGATAGCATTCATAGAACTGTGCAAACAGTGGGCATTTCGGGCCGAGACCCTCGTTTTGGACTGAAGATAAGTAGGAGGGGTTCCAAGAAGAAGTAATGGGGAGGTGAGAAGAAGTAAAAGAACAGACTGGGGAATAGGGTAAGTGTGAGAATGGGAAAAGTTGATCACCAAATTGAGATATCGATATTCATACCATAAGGTGAGGGCAACCAGCCGGAAGTTAAGGAGCTGCCCCTCCACCGCGAGGATGGTTTCCTTTTGGCACCATCATTTGCAGCTCTGTGCTGCCCCCAACCCCTGTCAACACTTCTACCCCACGGCCTTCCACTCATCCTGATCAACCTCTCCCTCCCCAGCAATATCCCATTCCCACCCCTCACCTCTTTGTTCTGACTATTTCCCGTCCAATCTCAGTACAGAGGGAGGGTCTCAGCCCGAAATGGTGACGGCCCATTTCCCTCCACAGATGCTGCCCGACCCACTGAGTTCCTCCGGCAGTTTGTTCTTTGGTCTGTATAATCCGTGTTAGTATGGGGAGCGGGATTTTACACCATATTCCAGGTACAGTCTCAACAAAGCACAAATAATTGTCACTTAGCCCAGACACACCAATCCAGGGATCAGTCTGGTGAACCTTCATTGCACTCTCTATAACAAATACTCTCTAACTTCTTTGTTAATCCTCCATGGAACTAATTTCCATCTTCTGCCTCCCTCACCTCTCACCCCTGTCAGTCTTCCCACCTCCTCCTCACCTGGATCCACCTCTCACTCCCCAGCTCTAACCCCATTCCCACCCCTCGCCTCTTTTCTCTGACTATTTCTCGTCCAATCTCAGTTCAGAGGGAGGGTTTCGGCCCGAAATGTTGACGGTCCATTTCCCTCCACAGATGCTGCCTGACCCATTGAGTTCCTCCGGCAGTTTGTTCTTTTAGTCTTCAGCCCGTGTTAGTATGGGAAGCGAGATTTTACACCTTCTTCCAGGCACAATCTCAACGAAGCCCAAAGAAGTTTTGAAGTCATGTCACTCCTTTACACAATAACATTTGCAATAAGCACAATGTACCTTCGACCTAACCCCCTACCCACTGCCGGGAATGTGGAACAGTCCTTGTTCCAAACCGACACCGGTATCGCTCCCCAACTCCTCTGACACTGCACTGACGACTGCATTGGTGCTGCTTCCTGCACCTGCTATCAAATTTAATTAGTCCATTTACTGACTCCTTTCTCGATCTATCTTTCTTCATCTCAGGAGGCCACATTTTTTATAAACCCATTGATTCTCAGAGCTACCTTGGACTATACCTATTCCATCTCTTCAATCAGTTTCTCTGTCTCCGCCGCATCTACTCTCAGGATGAGGCTTTTCATTCTAGAACTAATGAAATATCCTTTTTTTTCCTTTCTTCACCAGCAATTCTGCCCTAATCCGCATTTCTTCCACCCATCCTCCGTCTGTCCTCAGCTCATCCACCCGCGGTTCCACAAGGGAGAGGTCTTCATCTACCAAACCACCAGCGTCTGCGTCCAGCACACAATTCTCCGTAACTTTCGACATCTTCAACCGGATCATAGCACCAAGCACATCTTTCCCTCACCCTCCACCCCCACACTTCCCGCTTTCCGCAGGGATCGCTCCCTACGCGATTCCTTTGTCCAGTCTTCCCTCCCCGCTGATCGCCCTCCTCGAGGTTTTCCTCGCGAGTGTCACATGTGCCAAACCTGCCCCTGCACCCTCCTGTCGCACAAACATTCAGGGCCCCGAATAGTCCTTCTAGCGGAGGTGACACTTCACCTGTGAGTCTATAGAGGGCATATATTGTATTCTGTCCCTCTGGTGTGGCCTCCTGTATATGGGGGAGACCCAACGTAGTTTAGAAGACCGTATCGCCGAGCGCGCACGCTCCATCCACCAGAAAAAGTGGAATCTTCCGGTGGCATCCATTTCAATTCAATTTCCGAATTACATTCATATATTTCAGTCTATCGCATTCTCTGCTGCCGCGATCAGTCTACACGCCAGTTGGGCATGCAACGCCTTGGAATTCGTCTGGGTACTTTCCGAACTGATGACGTGAACATCGATTTGTAGAACTTCCGGTAACTGCCCCGCCCCCTCTCCCTCAGCATTCCCCACTCCCATTACTTCCACACACCTCATCTACTTACCTGCTGATCAGCTGCCACTGTGTTCCTCCGCTTTCCCTTCCTTTCATGACCTTCTGTCATCTAGACTTATTCCCCCTTCTCCAGCCCTTTATCCCTTTCACATCGACTTCCCAATTCTTTTCTTCACTAGCCGCTCTCGATTTCATCTCTAAGCTATTACCTTGTACTTCGTCCACTCCTCCTCCACCTTCTTCGCTGACTTCTCTCTTTTCTAGTCTTTCATTTCCAGGGTCTCTCGGCCTAAACGTCGACTGTTTTCTCTTTTCCAGAGATGCTGCCTGGTGCGCTAAGTTCCTCCAGCATTTTGTGTATTATTTTGATTCCCAGACTCTGCAGATTTCTCTTGTAAGTATTTAAAGGAAATTGGACCATGGCGGGAGAATGAGGGAAGAATCCTTTCGGAGGACAGGACCCATGATTCCCCGGAAGACGCCACATCAGTGATTCCAACGGCCAGGAAGGTGGTAGCTCAACTCTCCGTACAGAGCGAGGGGAATGATCCGGCGTCACGGACATCCACTGCAACCAAGGAAGAACACAGTGTCAGACGCTTGTTCGTACCACTGGACCCGGACTTCTGTGGTGGAGCGGATGGAACTGCCGCAGCGCAACTGTATTACCAGTTTAAAAACTCCCTCCCATAGGTTTTCTGACATGATAGACAATCTCTCTCTCTCTCTCGCCTGTGCTCAGAGTGCTCACGAAAATCTACTCTAGGCATTATGTCACCGTCGGTCTCTGCTATGGTGTGAGAGTGTGGGTTTCATTCTGTGTCTGTTAGTCTCTGCTACAGTGCTAAGTGTGTTGTCACCGTCCTGTTTGTCTCTGATTCAGTGTGCGCGGGTGTTTTTTTTTCTCATTCTCAACCGCTGTTCCTCTGATCCAGTAAATTCTCTTAAAACATATTCTGTATTCTCTGAGCTATTTTTAGAACGAGTCTCCTGCAGTTGGTGTATGTTAAAATCGTGACATGCATCGTGCACTTATGAGTGATGTATCGAGAAGTACATTCAGCGGCACAGATTTATTTGGCAAACAGTCCATTCGGCCCGGCATCATTCTGCATGCTATTCGTTGCTAAACCATACAGAGCAAATTGATCAGCACTGATCTGTAAACTTCTGCAGTTTGGCAACACAACTTCTTAAACGTTGAATGAAAATAAACAAAATAAATATTTTATTTGATTTAAATAACTATCGGCATAGTGAAAATCATAAATGGGTCGAAATAAAACCCACCGAGGCAGGGCGTTTCATGTTCCTTCAACATATATGTGAATACATTTCCCTCAGCACTTTTAAATTGCTCCTTTCACGGTGTATCTCTGCACTCTTATGTTTGCCGATTTTATCACGTATATTTCAATGTGCAGCAGATTCTGTATTGATTTGAGTTACGTCCCACTCATAAACAATATAATATTTATTTCGAATTTCTAATGACAGTTTCAGACTGCGATAGGCCAGTTATAAAATTATTTCATTTTTAAAACTGTGACTACCTTGTTCAACACCGAAAGAGTTTGGAGATAGGAATGCGAGGGAGGGTCAAGTTTCACATTTGGAGCAATCCGAAGTTCCACGTTGCATCACGCGGCTGATTGATGAATTCCCGAGAGTTGGCGTCACTGCTTACGTCACGGCACAGACTGGAATGTCATGGACATGGACTAGAGTTTGCTTCTGTGTTGCAAGGCACCGAGTCCTATATTACACCCATCAGAGCAGAAGGACGAGATGAATGGCGGAGAATGGACAGCAGACGATGGATAGATTGATATTACAACGTGAACACATAACCTGTACATGCTAGGGTCGTGGAACAGTAGAGCACAGGAACAAGCCCTCTGACTTTCTATTTCTGCACTGAATACGATGCCGAATGTGACTGAACTGATGACTGTACATGACCCATCTCCCCTCATTCATTGCATACACATATGCTTTGATTGAATCTCGAGGTTGCCCCTCAACAGACAGCAAATTTTGCCATTAGCTTCTTTGTTGAAGTAAATATTTGAGAAGGCAAGAGAAAACACTGATGAATTAAAAAGGTGGAGGCTCACTTAAAGATATCCCCGAAGGGAGCAGGAGGGCTGGTGAGTTAGCCAAAATAGAATCAAGTTGGGTGGCAAAAGGGAGTCCAGATATAGAGGAAGGGATGACAGAGAAACTAGCAAACTTTATACATATAGAGTTAGTCATGACACAACAACAGGATGAGGAGTTATGTAAAGGTACAAAGAGTAGGGAATTCTGAAGATTATGAGAAATATCGAGCGATACAGGCACGGAATTGGATTATACCTGATAGTGGTAAATTTGAGGGGCGGAATTGTGAAAGAAAACAGATGATGCATAGGCACCGTGACATTTGTGGGCATCAAGGAGCAGATAGAACTATGGAACAGTTGAAGAATCTGTGTTGGTGGCCAAAACTGCGAGGAGATGTACATTATTGTAAGAACTGTTTGATTTGTGCCCTGTGAGAATCCAGATAAATCGGCTAGAAAAGCACTTTCCGGATATGTCCCACAGAGGGACCATGTATTAACTTGCACGTTTACTTTGTTGGATCTTCACCTCCATCCCCTGGAGGACTGAACTATATCCTCCGGATAGGGGATGCGTTCACCAGGTGGATAGAGGCTTCCCCAACTAGATAATGAAAACCGCTGACGTTACAGCCAGGATTATGTTGGACGGAATTTCCACCCTTTGGGGATTGCAAAGCTCTCTGGAATCAGTCATGGTCCTTCCTACACCGCACATGTGATACAAAATGTAATGAAACTGTCTGGGGTAAAACACAGGTTGGTGTTCCTTATCGATCACAATAGAGTGCAATTGCTGAACGGATGAAAAGATCTTTAAAGACAATCTCATCTGAAATGAAATGGTTAGCATCCCTGTTTGAGCTAGATTTATCACAGGCCGAAATGATGGCATTGGAAAGGACCAATGCAAGCAGCAATTAATTGACTCTATTAAGGAGCCCGATTATGTCGCCGCCCATAATATGTGACGTAGGAAACAGCACAGCAAAGCTTATTTCGAGGTGCGAACAAAACCGCAGAAGTTGGAAATCGGACAGAAGGTCATGATCTCACTACATCAGCCAAGCCCGTTTACAGCTTCGCGATTTGTAGGGACATATGATATCCTCGACAGATCGGGTCCATCAGTATATAGAATCCAGACCGCTCCAAACAAGTTGGGTTAGTATCATATTAACAAACTCCAACCCCTTGGTGATAGTGAATGTCCTCTAGTCGCTGAATTCCAGAAAACACTGTCAATTAGATTCTCTGCACCGAGATGACATGATCCTCTTAGATTTATTTTTCAGGCAATCGACGGTGACGTAGATGAAGGAGCAGTTGCTCCCTATGTGAGTTGGGCAACCACTTCCGGTTTGTAGCCGGAAGTTGAGGATCGGTCAGATCTTTACACTCGCCCGAGCTAAGGCGGAGACAATGGAAGAGAGCAACAGATGGGAGAACGTGTTTGTTCCGTGGTCTTCTGGAAACGAATTGGGCGATAATTCAGCTGATATGAATGGATTTTAACAAGGCGTTAAAGTTAGCCAAGGTAGGACCATTCATAACGTCAAAAGGTTTGGCATCCAGGGAAAGTTCATTGGTGGATTCAGAAATGACGCCGACAGAAGACAGAGGATAGTTGTGGATGAAGCGTTTCTCCCTGGATGTTGGTGACAGTTGTTCTGCAGAGATTTTTTTCTGAGACACCAGGTTTTTGTGTTTTTATCAATTACTTGAATGAGGAGGTGGCAGGATGGTTTATTGTATTTTCAATGATGTGGAAGTTGCTGGAATTGGACAGTATATGGACAGTATAGTAGCTTGCCACAGATCACAACAAGATATAGACAGAACTTAGGGCAGCGGTGAGAATTTGCAGATAGAGTTCAACCCGGAAAAGTACGAAGTGATTCACTTTGGAAGAATGCATTTGAAGGCAGAGTTGGTACTTTCTGGAGTTAACTGAGGGCTTCACAATACTACGAGTACTACAATGGAAACAGAATGATGCAACCTTCTCCAATAAGCCGAGGGCCGCTCATCAGTACGAGAACCACAATCGGCACGGAGCGGTTCACTGCAGGAGCAGAAGGAAGTGTGATTGACAGGTGAGCTTGAACACATCCGCTGTTCTGCACATACTCATAGTGACGCTCGAAAGGCAATATACCTGACAGTAAATCAGGAGGTAAAATCTACAACTTCATGGCAAATAATAGAACAGCCTGGGAACTTGCTGCTTTTGTTCGGACAGAGAATTGATGGAGAAATAGTGGTAGAATTGTGGCAGGTTTAAGAACATAATCAAAGTCAAGTAGACTGCATCTCACGTCACGGGTATGGGGTGGTCATGTCATTCACTGGCAGAGGTCAGGTTCCTGCCAAACGCCCCATGTGTGCGCTGGAAAACATTGTTCTTCAAACTGTCCACAGCCCTCGCTAATCTCCCGAGGACACGTTCCCTTTTTGATTACAGATCTCTGGAGTATCGCTGTGCATCTTTTACAGTGTTTGCAGGAATATTTGTAGTGTATTTTATTGTAACACAGGTCAGCTGTCACTGTGATATCCAACACTCAAACCGCCCGGAATGACTGGAACGAACGAAAGAAAAGAATGAACGAATATTCCCCTTTAATAAAGAAGTGTTCTCCATTTCACCTGCCAGAACAAACTCCTTCCCTCAATTTCAGAAGCGAATGTGCTCCGTCAAATTTTACAAAATAAATCGACTTCAAGATGAATGCCTACTTTGAAAGCTACATAGATATAAAACTATCCTATTTAAATAGCTGAAGCCATGTATCATGAAAATTAATATGGAAAATTCACATCATATTTTGTTTTAAAATAAATAGATTGCAATATCCTTTGAGGAGTCAAATTAATGACACGGGAACAGTGATAAAAATAGTTTAACGTAAGTGTTTGTGCAGTTGGTTGTCACTGATGTCTCTGACGTGACAACTACGTTAATTGACTCAGTGGAATTGCTCTCTCCTCAATAAAAATCTGCTAAACCGATCCCCAGTCCATCTGAGCAGCTGAAACGCTCCGCACAACTGAACGCTGCTTCTGACGGAATATGGGATATCCGGCGATTTACTACATTGCGGCCATTCTCTATCCGACACTTGTAGCGGTTGGTGTCCCCGGTAAGATGCCGGAGCTGGTTACTTTATGTATGGTGCCGTCGTTACTCTGCTGCTTCTGTGCTGCGGTATCTGCGCTCTTACTAAGCACAGATGCTACCATTGGCTGAAACGTTTCCAGAGTGGAGGGTTCAGAGTTCTGATTGTTTTATGTACATTTTCCATACTTCGATCGCAATTTTTTCTTTGTCAATTAAGTCGGTGCCAATATTGTCAATGTTTCATAATTTCACGTCGCTAGGCTTTATGAAGTGACACAGGTCTCTGCTTTTCCAGGTCCGAGTCTCTATCAGTGCAGACAATTCGACATTATAACAACGTGGTAGCTTATTCAAATGACGGTCCAGTCTATTTTCGACACGTAGTTCTGTTCTTCTGCAAATAAGGACATGAGAGCTCTTGCATATATCTCCTTCATTCCACTTTGTCATCGCTACAAACAAATCTGTAAGCACTTTCACCTCTAATAGTGGAAATGGTGTCGGTTTCTGGGGAGATCGACGACTCACCAGTACTTCAGTCGTGGAGTTCATTTCCTCGCTGTCAACTGTCGGAGTTTCGCCAATCCACTGCCATTCCAATGCGTCACTGTCCTCCAGCCAGAGTGCAGCTACTGAGACCGCACACACTGGATTCCCGCTTTCCATTTCCAAACAAACTCTACTCTGCATAGCATTAGAAGAATGGGTGCATTCAGAGAGAGTTGTTGCTGACCAGATTTTTATTTCTTTTACAATTTTTTTTTGCAGTTTATTTAACGGCGATTGTGATCATCTCTCGGGGAAAATGGATCACCCGTTACCTGGCTGGATTGGTAACTGCGGTTCTGATGGTGATTATCGTTGTTGCTTTAGTGGAACAGACCAACAATATCTACATTTATTCTATTCATATTTCTAATGTTTTTTTTCCAAATTTCTTGCAGTTAATTTAACGGCGATTGTGATCCTATCTCGGGGAAAATGCGGACTCTCCAAATGTATCACCCGGTACCTGGTTGGCATGGCAACAGCGGATCTGATGGTGGTTATCGTTGTTGCTTTAGTGGAACAGACCAACAATATCTACATTTATTCTATTCATATTTCTAATGTTTTTTTTCAAATTTCTTGCAGTTAATTTAACGGCGATTGTGATCCTATCTCGGGGAAAATGCGGACTCTCCAAATGTATCACCCGGTACCTGGTTGGCATGGCAACAGCCGATCTGATGGTGGTTATCGTTGTTGCTTTAGTGGAACAGACCAACAATATCTACATTTATTCCAGATCCCTGCTCATCACTCCTGTATGCGCTCTGACGCTTGCATTCGGGATGGTAGCGACGGACTGTTCTGTTTGGTTTACGGTCAGTTTTACCTTCGATCGCTTCATCGCAATATGTTGCCGAAAGCTGCGGGAGCGATACTGCACCGAGAGAACAGCAACGGTGGTTATCGTGACCGTAGTTATAGTGAGCTGCGGGAGATGTGTCCCGTTATACTTTGCCATTGAACCTTACGTCATCATTGACAACACGCCGTGGCGGTGCACCGGCACATATGAATACGCTACTTCACCCGTGTGGAGAGGATACCAATTACTGGACAGTATTTTAACACCATTGTTACCAATCGGATTAATCCTGGTGTTTAACGGGTTAACCGTAAGACATATCGTTGTGGCAAATAGAGTCCGCAGAAAGCTTCGGCACAGCAGCGACAATCAGAAAGATGCCGAGGTGGAAAAACGCAGAAAATCGATGATTTTGCTGTTTTCTATATCAGCTAATTTCATATTATTTTGGATGCCCTATGTAGCTCATTCTCTGAAATGGCAACCGGAGAACTATTTTTACCAGGACAGATATTTGAGTTCCCCGGTATACATCCTACAGCAATTTGGGTTCATGTTGCAGATTCTCAGCATGTGCACCAATACTTGTATCTATACACTGACACAGAGGAAATTCAGAGAAGAGCTGAGGAATGGAATGAAGTATGTGTTTACAATAAATGGCCATCTGTGTAGGTAACGCCTGCGTCTAATGACAATTCAGCGGAGTTTTCAAATAAAGCCATTTTAGATTATCAGGTTTGGCAAATATGTCATTATTTCAAACAATCATATGCCTGGTCACCCGGAAATTGCAGAATTGGCGGAAGATTGCTGACTTCATACAGTTCAGGTAGGTAGCAATACAAACGTTCAATGCTGCTGGCGTGATTGTTACATTGGTTGAAGTATGTTCCAAAATATCACAGACACTCGACTGTCACAAGGACAGGGATGGCTTCAGGGCATTCCGGGTTTAGATGTTTGAAAATGGCCAGTGACAAGTAAAATACACGATTGGAAAGCCGGGACTGGATCGCAGATACAGAAAGGGAGGACAACATGGAGCGTACGTTTGTTAATGGACTGTGAGACGAACACAGAAACATGAATCAACCCATTTGTAGCATTCTGTACAGCCGCCCACGAGATTTAGAAAAAAAAACGCGACGGGAACAGTGAGGGAAACGGAATTTGGACATGTAACATGTTGTTGACTCGGGGAAGTGAAACATCTCCAACATTCTTTGGAGCCTCCCCAGGGTAAGAGGTTTAGGTATCGCATAATTTCTCAGTTGTGTCAGGAAGGATCCATGTCACTATGTGAAGAAAGGAGGAATAGCGAACAGTCCATACCGGATCTAATATTAGAAAAGGAAACGGATCGGGTGACAGATCTCTCCGTTGGTCTAAATTTCAGAACGATAGTGCAGAATTCCCCTCCATTCACCTTGCACAGGAATAGGACAAGAGAGCATGGGAGGGTCAGCGATGCATGGCGCTACCTGGCAGGAACTTGAGAAGGTAAATTGGGAAATGATGGAATCAAGGAAATGCGCAGGACATTTGTGGGAATTGTTTAGGGATCACTTACACGGGGTTCAGTATAGGCTTGTCTCAGTGACGCAGGGAAAGGATGACAGTGTAAAATAACCCTGGGAGACAAGAATGTTGGAACAACACGTCAAGAGGAAGAAAGAACAATACTTACAGAACAGGAAGAAAGGATCAGGTAAGGCTGTCTCGAGTCACAAGGTAGACAGGAAAGAATTTAACAACGGACTTAGAAGAGGTAGAAGAGGAGTTGAGAAGACCTTGGCGAGTTGCATTGTGAAGAACAGGAGGAGTCTGGAGAGAGTGTCGGCAGATCAGAGAAAACCGAGGTAACGTGTCTGGAGTCAAAGGAGGAAGTGAGGCTCCTTACTGAATACATCGATCAATGTGAACACAGCGTCAAAAGGCAGATATACTCGAACATGCCGACACTAAGAAAGAGGAAGCGCTGGAAACTTGGAAAATATTATGATAGATGATTCCCTGGTGTCAGAAGGGATATATTCCAGGAGATTTACCAGAATGCTGCCTGGTTTAGAGAGAATGCAATATAATCAGAGATTAAGGAAGCTAGGGCTTTACACTTTGGAGAGAAGGAGGATGAAAGGAGACATGATAGAGGTGTACAAGATATTAAGAGGCATAGACAGAGTGGACAGCCAGCGCCTCTTCCTCAGGGCACCACTGCTCAGTACAAGAGGACATGGCTTTAAGGTAAGGGGTGGGAAATTCAAGGGGGATATTAGAGGAAGGTGTTTTACTCAGAGAGTGGTCGGTGCGTGGAATACACTGTCTGAGTCAGTGGTGAAGGCAGGTACACTGGTGAAAATTAAGAGACTACTAGACAGGTATATGGAGGAATTTAAGTTGGGGGATTATATGGAAGGCAGGGTTTGAGGGTCGGCACAACATTGCGGGCCGAAGGACCTGTAATGTGCTGTGCTATTCTATGTTCTATGTAATTTGGGAAAGCAAGTGAAGGGATTGGTAAGCTTTTGGACAGGATATTTCTGTCTTCACTCTCCACGGAACCAGATGACCGGAATGTGCCAAATGGTATTCATTTGTTGTAGAAAAATATTAACGATACTCCTTTGAATTGTAGACCGGGTCTTACGTCAGTAGTGGGTAAACTGTTGGAGACGATTATTGTAGAGGGAATTTATAAGTATTTGGAGAAACGCAGTCTGGCTACGGAGTGTCAACATGTTACGTTGTCCTTTATGAGTCAGATTGAATTATTTGAAAAAGTGAAAATAAAACGAACAGAAGAATCAGAACAGTCGATGTGGATGTATTAATTTTGGTCAGGCTTTTAAACAGTTCCCCACAGTAGACTCAGTCAGAAAGTCAGGAGGCAACGGATCCAGAGAAACGTGACTGGTTGGTTCAGAATTGGCTTACTAACAGAAGGCAGATGATTAGAGTGCATTCCGGCTGGAAGACAGAGGGCAGCCGTGTTCCGCAAGGAGGGTTGAAATTTCGGCACACTTCACAACTATATTTGGTGTCAGCAGTTACAGTGTTCCGAGAAACAGGGCTGAGGGAAATAACGGATTTAATCTGACCTCCCAGCAGCAGCAGGATCATTTATGGAATTATGGCTGACGACAGAAACAAATCGCTGAGCGATTGACCGCATTAGCGCGATTTCTAAACTGACCTGCCATTTACATATTACAGGGGAAATGCTACAATTTCTTCAAAGCATCTTTTCCAGTGGAACCCTACAACTTAAAACCAGCATTTCAAAGTGTTCAGTTGCAGTTTTTGCTGCTCATTAAAAGAACAATTCTTCCAAAATACCAATTCCAAATTTCCAGTTCAAGAACACACCAATTTATCCAAATGCATATCTACCTCTAAATTGTGGTTTTAATGTATCTGGTGTAGATACGCTCATATTTCGATCCCTTTAACCCTGAATCCACATGGCCGGTGTGGAATCCGTGTCTCCCTCTGAAATCATTAAAAAATGAAACATACAAATCTACACAAACTAAAAACGCAGCGACAGCAAAGCAAGTATCCGGGCTCACACTTGTCTTCCTTTAAAACCATTGCAGGCAATTGGAGAACACATAATAAACAATTTCCAAAGCTTCCATCTTCTCATGCTATAACCATCCATTAACTCAAGTCTCCATGCTTCAGTGTGTGCAAGGACAGAGGGATAGAACAGTATCAAAGACTTTCTAGATTGGTTGGTGTTGTGAGACACGGAAGTTCTAACCCAGACATCCAGTCAGACAGCCATAGGAAACCACTGCACAGAAACAGGGTCTTCAGCCCGTCCAGTTAATGAGGAATTATTTAAACTGCCTACTCCCATCGACGTCACCCGGACCATGGTCATCCATATCCCAGTACTTATCCAATCATCTCTTAAACGTTGACATCGAAATCACAATTGCTATTTGCCTTGGCATAGTGGGGTGTGTCAGGAATGGACAGGAGGAGGAGTATAGGAAACTGATACAGGACTTTGTGATATGGTGCAACTCAAACTACCTGCGTCTCAATATCACCAAGACCAAGGAGATGGTGGTGGACTTTAGGAGATCTAGGCCCCATATGGAGCCAGTGATCATTAATGGAGAACGTGTGGAGCAGGTTAAGACCTACAAGTATCTGGGAGTACAGTTAGACGAGAAGCTTGACTGGACTGCCAACACAGATGCCTTGTGCAGGAAGGCACAGAGTCGAATGTACTTCCTAAGAAGGTTGGCGTCATTCAATGTCTGTAGTGAGATGCTGAAGATGTTCTATAGGTCAGTTGTGGAGAGCGCCCTCTTCTTTGTGGTGGCGTGTTGGGGAGGAAGCATTAAGAAGAGGGACGCCTCACGTCTTAATAAGCTGGTAAGGAAGGCGGGCTCTGTCGTGGGCAAAGTACTGGAGAGTTTAACATCGGTAGCTGAACGAAGGGCGCTGAGTAGGCTACGGTCAATTATGGATAACTCTGAACATCCTCTACATAGCACCATCCAGAAACAGAGAAGCAGTTTCAGTGACAGGTTACTATCGATGCAATGCTCCTCAGACAGGATGAAGAGGTCAATACTCCCCAATGCCATTAGGCTTTACAATTCTACCTCCAGGACTTAAGAACTTTTTAAAAGCTATTAATGCTTTTTGAGACGGTGATTTAGATGCATATCATATTTTTTTTACTGAGTTAAGTATTGTATGTAATTAGGTTTGCTACAGCAAGTGTATGGGACATTGGAAAAAAAGTTGAATTTCCCCATGGGGATGAATAAAGTATCTATCTATCTATCTATCTATTCGCCCAGATCTCTAGTTGTATTTGCCCAATAACAGTAGAGAAAGCCTGCTTGCATTTACACTCGCCATCCGCCTTACATTGTTGTATTCCTCTATCAAATCTCCCGTCAGACCCCCTACACGCTCGGGAATAAAGTGCTGACATATGTAATCTTTCCTTCTTATTCCAAACGCCCAGTCCCGGCAATAGCCGGTAGTTGAGCAAAATCGTACACATTATTTTTCCAAGTTAGGCCTTAATAGAGTCGTCAATAGCATCAACATAACATCCTAACTCCTGCACTCAGTACTTTGCTCTATGAAGGCCAATGTGCGGAAAGATCTGTTTTTACGACCCTGTCTAACTGTGCCGCAACTTTCATTGAATTATGGACCTGCATTCCCAGATTCGTTTGTTCTATCGTACTCCTCAGTGCCCTATATCTCATTGTGTCAGACCAACCCTGGCTGGTCCGCCCAAAGGACAAAATCTAACACTTGTCTGCATTAAATCCGATCGGCCATCTTTAGTCCATCTCTCCAGCTGGTCCAGATTCTGCTTCATGCTCCGGTACTCTTCCTCGCTGTCAACTACACCGGTAGTGTCACCGGCAAATAATACGTCGGCAAAGTTAACGACAGTATTATCCAGAGAGTTGTTATAGATTGCAAATAACAACGGGCACAGCAACGATCCCTGGGACACTCCACTTATCACAGGTACCCCGTCAGAGAGGCAACCATCCATTACCACGCTCTATCTTCCCCAACGTACCCAATGGCGAATCTAATTTACTAACTCATCGTGAAAGCCAAGCGACTGAACCTTCTCGAACATCCTCCCCTACGGAACCTTGAGAAATTCCTGGCTGAAGTCCCTGTTAGACGGTATCCACTGCCTTGCCTTCCACACCATTCCTGGTAACTACCTTGTAATGCTTTGTACGTTTCGTTAGACATGACCTACTAGTGACTGGCCCATTCTGACTATCGCTAATGTTATTGTTTGTCCAGTTACTTCCCTTCATACCCCATGACCAGCGTAGTCTGAACAACGAGGACAATTCATCATTACATAATACTTGGCAAGTCCCTTCCAAGCTTTAAATAATTAATCGACTTACTTAACTATAGCAAGATACGGTACGCTCGGTCGAACACAGAACATAGAATATTACAGCACAGTACACGAGGTTCCGATAGGCTTTCAACTAATGTAAGTTCGATCTGACACATCCCCCCTGCATCTGAATCAGAATCAAAGGTTTCAAAAGTACATTTAAAGAATCAGAACCAGATTTAATTTCACAGAAATACGTCGCGAAATTGTTAACTTTACTGTAGCAGTACAATGAAATACAGGATAAATAAATATAGAGAAAACAAAACTGAGATACAGGTGGCAGCGGGGAAACACTGATCCTGAATCGCTGAGCCTGAGCTTTCAGGCTTCTGTATCTCCTTCCCGATGGTAACACTGTGTAGAGGGCACGTCCTGTTAGTGGGCAATGTCAATGACGGACGTCACTGTGACAAGAATCATCCCTTGTAACAATGGTCAATGAGATACAGAGAATCTGTATTTACCAACAAGTATCTTTTATTATTTCTACTAAAAGCACGTAGATTTACACACTATCTTCATGTGTGCACCCAACTGGAAACCCTGACACTCCATGAACAGTCAATGAAGAGAAAAGTTATTACCCGGGAAAAGAGTCTACGCTGGCAGGACATTCCATAGAAACATAGAAAATCTACAGCACAATACAGGACCCTGGGCCCACAAAGTTTTGTCGAACATGTCCCGACTTTAGAAATGACTAGGCTTACATATAGCCCTCTATTTTTCTAAGCTGCATGTACCTATCCAAAAGTCTCTTAAAAAAGACCCTATCGTATCCGCCTCCACCACTATTGCCAGCAGCTTATTCCACGCACTCTCCACTCTCTGAGTGAAAAAACTTACCCTTGACATCTCCTCTGTACCAACTGCCCAGCACCTTCAACCTGTGTCCTCTTGTGGCAACCATTTCAGCCCTGGGAAAAGCCTCTGAATATCCACACGATCAATGCCTCTCATCATCTTCCGATCCTCATGTTCCCGATCTCCACGTGTCCGTGTGGTCCTACGTTTCGGCAATGGTTGTTCTCTAGCCGCTGGAGAGTTATCTCCGCTGCATATTTGAAGCTCTGGAATCTTATATTGTTCCTCATCAATTGAACCATTGGATCTCCAAACCATTGGCTCAAGGTCACCTGACCTACCTGGGTCACATGGTTACTGATCATTGTATAGAGCTACAACCAACATATTGTACCTGGCTCTGCCCACCCCAGCCTTGTGTATTCGTATGTTTACACCCTGACCGGTCCAAACCAGTTAAATGAGGCAACCCAGACCGAGCCTGACGAGACTACAGATTGCCTGTTTGACATGTTTGGCATTTTACATAACAAGTAGCTGCTCCTCTGAGCATGGTCTCAGGTTTATTGCTCTGATTAGATTGTCCCAGAGTCAAGAATCAGTTCAGAGTCCACCCCTTCACATAACAAATGGCGACTTGTTTGAGAATGGTCTCAGGTTTAGCAGATCATTGCCTGAAGCTTCCTGTGTCCACATTCAGTTCCTTTGATTAAATTATTCCAATGCAAGAAACAGTTCATAGTCCACAAAATGGGTTGGGGCGGGGCAGAGAGAACTGGTTTGTCTGCTTCCCCAGTCCTTGATCAGTCTGTAGTTTCATCTGGCCAACAGTGTTTTATGAGCCATTCAATCTGACACGACGGTATCTTTCTCGGGTCTGCTGTCGTCTGTATGCACAGGGGTGGATGATGGAGGTTTTGCAGAGATGACGAGAGCTGTAGGGGTCGAAGGGGTTTACAGAAATGCGGTGTGATGTAGGGGTTGGATCGGTTTTGTTACGTGCCCCGTAACGGGTTAAAATGACCTGCAGAAATGGAACACACCTGGAGTCTGGTATTGTTACAAACAAAACACTACTTATCAGTATCCACGTAATCTCGTAATATAAAACCAGATAAATCATACTGGTTAGCAGAGTTTATGCATATGTAAGTGTGTAAATATAAAACCCCAAACTTCTTCAGCTTAAGTGGTAAATGGTACATTCTTACGATGGTATAGGAATGATGTCAGTTCAGTTCGTGATATTAAGTTGAGTAGAATTGAGGAGAGAGAGAGAGTGAGGTGATTTGTTTTCCAAGTAAGCTGATGTCGTCGATCTTTCCGTTGCCTTCCGAAGTCGTGTTAAAGTTTTGTGATCACACAAAAGAGTACCGCCTTCACGCAGTAAAGCTATCAAAGATTAAACACACCGATAACCTTCCACCGGTCAACCCTTTTCCACACTGTGATCAAAACCCACCCTTTAGTGGGCACTGAAAGCTCATCCAGTGTCTATTTCTTCTGTATTTCTGTCCGTGTCTTCCGTGTGTCTGTGTGTCTGTCTGAAAAGCCAGCTGACCGTGTATATATCCCAAACATTCTGAGCGCCAGCTGTCCATTAATAGCCCCGCCCTTCCGTAACCATGGCGACTCACGAGCTGCTCGGTGCTCTCTCTATCTCTCTCTCTGAATCGGTGTACACCAACTCTCTATCTTTTTAAAGGCACAGTCCATATTGAATACACCTTAGCATCTCGTCACAGTTTTTACAGATAGCGAGGGGTGTCAGCACACTTCTCCACCTATGTGGAAATGCAGTTTACTTGTAGTACCAAACTGGCATTTCTGTCTGTAACAAAATGAAACCCGTCTTGTGTCGGAGTGTTTTGCTAATAATGTTCTTGCAACATTATGCTGTGTGATCCTGAGTACCTGACTGCAGACCGCAGTCCCTACGCTATGATGGCAGAATATGGCATTAAAGGCAACACTTTTGACAGTGCGGAGGATCAGAGGGATCTTGGGGTCCGAGTTCACAGAACACACAAAGCTGCTACACAGGTTGACTCTGTGGTTAAGATGGCATATAGTGCATTGGCCTTCACCGATTGTGGGATTGAGTTTAAGAGCTGAGAGGCAATGTTGCAGCTATATAGGAACCTGGTCGGATCCCACTTGGAGTACTGTGCTCAGTTATAGTTGCCTCACTACAGGAAGGACATGGAATCCATAGAAAGTGTGCAGAGGAGATTTACAAGGATGTTGTCTGAATTGGGGAGCATGCCTTATGAGAATAGGTTAAGTGACCTCGCCCTATTCTCCTTGGAGCGATGGAGGATGAGAGGTCGCCTGATAGAGGTGTACAAGATAATGAGAGGCATTGATCGTGTGGACAGTCAGAGGCTTTCCCCAGGGCTGAAATGTCTAGCATGAGAGGGCATAGTTTAAGGTGCTTGGAAGTAAGTACAGAGGAGATGTCAGGGGTAAGTTTTTTTTTACACAGAGAGAGGTGGGTGCGTGGAATGGGCTGCCGGCGGCGGTGGTGGAGGCGGACACGATATGGTCTGTTAAGAGACTCCTGGATGGTTACATGGAGCTTAGAAAAAGAGGGCTATGGGTAAAGCCTAGGTAGGTCTAAGGTAGGGACATGTTCGGCACAGCTCTGTGGGCCGAGGGCCCCATATTGTGCTGTAGGTTTTCTATGTTTCTACTCAGACGACGGCCACTGGGTTTGCCCCACCTTCCTTTAATTTGCTCTTACTAATCATCACAAATGCCGATTGGCCACTAGTTGATTGGTCACCGATTGCTCTATTGCACTGCCGTGAGCTGCCCCTTGGACAATGAGCCTTATTGAAGTTCCCTCCTCTCCAGATCTCCGATGTCCAGGTTGGCCACTAGTCAAAGCTACCGGAAGTACCTCTCAGTGATGACCGTGTCAATACCAGCAACATGACACTGGCAACCGAGTACATTGTCTTAGACAAGACACCTGCCAAATCTAATGCCACTCCCCTTCGCACTACATATGGACTGCTGCCTATGTGTGCATATTGATCTGTTGTCCCCACATGTTCATTGATCACTTTCCCTCTCTGCAATGTGAATACTCCAGTTAAAGCCATCTCCTGCGTGTGTGCTTCTATTTGATATGTAGTTACACAGACACAATGCAGACTGACATTTGAGTACAGAAGTGATGACCATAAGTTTCTCTATTCCTCCAACGCTGAGACAATTTTAGATCCAGATTCTTTGTTGTTCTCACAGTTCCAGTCCAAGAAATGCATTTGTCTCTTTCACATTTTGCAAGGGACATGTCAGAAACGGCAAGAAAAAAATACACAGATATAACTGTAACTACAAATTTTATTGGTGGCTTATTATACAAATGCCCCAAGTGAAGATGCTGTACCTATCTGTACGCAATGCAACAAGGACTGCTCACTTGGAATAACTTTACAATTGACTTAAATTGTGGTGCTCCTGTCAATATTGTAATGTCATTATGGGTGCATTAAGAATTAGGCTGAGTGATGACACCTGACAGCTTTACAAACATTTGTAGAATGTTGAAAGGCACCAACTCTATGAATTAATGTATACTCCAATATAATTTCGGAATTAACCTTCTTACATTGCATAAACAACTGATTAACACATGTTTACAAACTGCATTACATTCCAACAGTTGTTACATTCTCTCATGACTCATGCCGTCCTTTTCGTGGATGCAGACTTCTGGGCAGCATGAGCACATTTCAGATTGGCATCATGCACCGCATGCCACATCAATAGCAGTTCGAAAGGCCGAAAACGGTGCACTAGCAGCAACTCACGGTAATAGCAAGGATTGAAAGAGTCATCTTGGGTTGAAGGAACCCTGACTCCAGCTGTCCTGAATCCGCTATGGGAGCGTGGGGCTAGTCCAGTCTTGGCCAGACACATCCCCCAAAAGACATCATCAATGGGATATAGTTCAAGGTCTTGGGCTATCTGGTAAATGATGTGAGCTGTATACACAGACATAAGTATGCCCGCTCCACTAACGTATGGTGGGTACGACTTGATGGTGGTCACTATTTCTGGCACATAATACTTGCTCGACTTCTGGCGATTGGGCCCAAACCCATAAACGAGATGGCCCACAAACAGGTGTTGGTGAACCTTCATGCCTAGCAAGTAATCAACCATGTTATCGGTGTTGGCAAAGACATCATCATCTCCATTGAAGATGAATTTAGCTCTGGGGCAAAATTCACTGACCCACTGCAGCAACTTGTATTGTTTGAGGGTGAGGTTGAAAAAGGTATCCAAGAAATCCCATTGTAGGACATCTCTGTGTTCTCTGTTTTCCATGGCTAAAAGCTGATTCAATTTCCTCCTTTCCTTTTGGTCAGGGGAGACACCAGAGATAAAGACTCTCTTAATTAGGACCCCATTGAATTCGCGTTCTTTGCCCCAGGTCTTCCTTACTATTTCCCGCCGATCCTGGTTGAAAGGGTGAGATTTGATCACCAGGAGCAGGAAGACATTCTGAGATCCTTCTCGACCACCACATTTGTCTGGGGCATTTAGAATCATGTCAAATTCTCGACAGTGTTTATACATCAAGAAGTTTTTTATGTGCTCTTTCTCTTGATGAAATGAGGACAGGTGCAACAATGTCGTGTTCGCGTGGCACTTTGGCTTGAGCACTGATTTAGTTGCATCAGCAGTAACAACCTTGGGCAGATCTTTGCGATGAACAGTTTCTGCAACATCATCAGTCTCTCGACGTTGGTCATTATCCCAGAACACGAAGAACAATCCCAGAATAAGCAAAACACCCAGCACTACTTTCTCATTGAATCGCCGACGTCTACTCATCTTTCACCTGAAATAGAGAAAACAATATGGATTAATTCAAAGAAAACTTTACATTTACATGATGTTTGAGAAGAATGGGAAGTTTAAACTGTAATGAGTTTCACTAATGCTTTGTAATATTGACCTCAAAATGGTGATAAGGTAAGGAATAGGGAAGGCCCTACACACTGTTGAAAGTTTAATTAACCTGAAGCATTCCATCCCAGCAGAAAAAGAAATCTACCTATAGGATACCATCTCTGTCATTAAACTGAAAATCGCATAGTTTTTTTCAGGGCCTTAAAGGTATATGATTCCAAAGGGTTTATTCCACCTCGCTTCACAGGTCTCATCACTCCTCCCGGGGCTTAAACTGAACTGAGACATAGAGCAATATAGCACAATGCAGACATTTTGGCCCATGATGTTGCACCGAACTTTTAATCTGCTCCAAGATCAATTGATCCCTACTCTCTCAAACAGCTGTCCATTTTTCTTTCATCCATGTGTCTATCTAAAAGCCTCTTAAATCTCACTGATGCATCTACCCTTATCACTACCCAGGCTGTGCATTCCATACAGCCACCATTTTCTTTTTTTTTTAAAATACTACTTCTGAAAAACCCCTATACTTTTCTCTAATCACCATAACATTATGCCCCCTCATATTAGTCATTTCTACCCTGGGAAAATGTTGTTGGCTCTCCATTCTACCTATGCCTCTTACCAGCCTATACGCCTCTATCAAATCACCTCTCCCCACCTCCCACCCCCACCTTTGCTCTAAAGAGGAAGGTCCCAGCTCGCTCACCATTCAGGTTGAGTTCACAGGTTACTGATACTATGGAAGATGATGTATTATTGACCATTGATTAGTAACTGAATATATGGCAGTGCAGGGAAGGTAACGTGTTAGCATAGCTACTGAAAACATTTGATTTTCATGGCATTTCAACCAGGTCTATGTAAACCTACAATAGGAGAAACAAAGAGAAGTATACTCAAGGACCTTGGCTTTTTGCTTCTATTTTAACCAGAGAATTGTATTCAAAGTTAAATTAGCAGTGGCCCACCCACCCTGCCATCCATTGGTCAAGCCACTTTATGAAAGGCTGCAACTAAGGCATAACTAGTCCCAAAGGCAAGGCTAATTCGACTCAGATATTCAGTAGTAAGCAATTGTGACAAGACAGCGAAGCCATCGCAGGCCCATATCTATTAAAGGAAAACGGCACCAGCATCACCTATGGCAGGAATTTACGCTTCATGAAGAGCAGTGAACCTTGGACTCCAGGAGCCCAGGGAAAGCACAGATAACTGATAGCAGAACAGGGCAGATAGTTAGCATGATCCACAATGTGTATGAGTAAAGCCTTGGATGCCAGGAGCCCTGAAAAGACGCCAGTGACTGATAGCAGAACGATGTGTACAAGTAAAACTATTTGCACAGGGATGCAACTTGTGTCACTGTAGAATTATGGAATCCTAGAGTAATGCGATCTAAACAGGCCCTTCGGCTCAACTGGTCCATACCAACCACAGCATCCTCCCTGATAGTCCCAGTTGTCTAGTTTGGCCCATAACTCTCCAAGCCTCTCCCTTCCATGTACCTGTCCAAATGCCGGTTAAATGTTGGAGTTGAACCCACTTCAACCACTTCCTCTGGTAGCTTCTTCCGGGTACTCACTGTCCTCCGTGTACAGAGGTTATCCCCAAGGTCTCTTCTCAATTTTTCCCCTCCTCTCCTCCAACTGTGACCTCTCATTTTGTGCTCTCCAACTCTCCAATAATGACAATCCACCTTATCAATACCCCTTATGATTTTAAACTTCTGAGGTCACCTCCCATTCTCCAAGGAATAAAGGTCCAGCATGGTCAGCCTCACTTTAACCCAGGCCCTCTAGTCAAAAAGCATCCTCGTAAATTTCTTCTGCACCCTCTCCAACTTGACAGCGTCCTTCCTATAACAGGGTAAGCAAAATTGTAGATAATATTCCAAAAGTGGTCTCAACAACAAATTACATAACTGCAAATAATCCCCCGCTCCTAAACTCTACACCATAACTGATGAAGGCAAGCATGCTGAACGCTTTTTTTCACCATCCTGCCTTTCAGTGAACTGACTTGTCAGTGCCTTGCCATTCAATGTACAAGTTCTACTTCATCTGAATGTCCACCACCTCACATCTAACCATATAACAATTACAGCACGGAGACAGGCCGTCTCAGCCCTTCTAGTCCGTGTCGAATGCTTACACTCACGTAGTCCCACCGATCTGCTCTCAACCCATAACCCCCCATTCCTTTCCTGTCCATGTTCCTATCTAATTTTTTTTTTAAATGACAATATTGAACCTGCCTCTACCACTTCTACTGCAACCTTGTTCCAAACAGCTACTACTCTCCGAGTAAAGAAGTTCCCCCTCGTGTTACCCCTAAACTTTTACCCACTAACTCTCAACTCATGTCCTCTTGTTTGAATCTCCACTACTCTCAATGGAAACACGCCTATCCACGTCAACTCTGTCTATCCCCCTCATAATTTGAAATACCCCTATCAAGTCCTCATTCAACCTTCTGCACTCCAAAGAATAAAGATCTAACTTGTTCAACCTTTCTCTGTAACTTAGGTGCTGAAACCCAGGTAACATTCTAGTAAATCTTCTCTGTACTCTATTTTGTTGACCTCTTTCCTATAATTCGGTGACCAGAACTGTACACAATACTCCAAATTTGGCCTCAGCAGTGCCTTGTACAATTTTAACATTACACCCCAAGTCGTATACTCAATGCTCTTATTTATAAAAGCCAGCATACCAGAAGCTTTCTTCACCACCCGATCCACGAGATTCCACCTTCAGGGAACTATGCACCATTATTCCTAGATCACCCTGTTCTTCTGCATTCCTCAATGCCCTACCATTCAACATGATTGTCCTATTTTGAATAGTCCTACCAAAATGTAGCACCTCACACTTATCAGTATTAAACACCATCTGCCATCTTTCAGTCTACTCTTCTAACTGGCCTAAATCTCTCTGTAAGCCTTGAAAACCTGCGTCATTATCCACAACGCCGCCTATCTTAGTATCATCAGCATACTTACTAATCCAATTTACCACCCCATCATCCAGATCATTAATGTGTATGACAAACAACACTGGACCCAGTACAGATCCCTGCGGCACACCACTAGTCACTGGCCTCCAACCTGACAAACAGTTATCCACCACTACTTTCTGGCATCTCCCATCCAGCCACTGTTGAATCCATTTTACTACTTCAATATTAATACCTAACGATTGAACCTTCCTAACTAACCATCCGTGTAGAACCTTGTCAAAGGCCTTAGTGAACTCCATATAGACAACATCCACTGCTTTACCCTCGTCAACTTTCCTCGTAACCTCTTCAAAAATTCCATAAGATCTGGGGACGTCGCGTGATGACGTAGTATCAAGACGTTGGGAATCCAGCTCCCTCGTAAAAAGTAATGAAATAAGGTTTAAATGAAGAAGAGTTAACAAGTATCTACTAGAAACTATTTATAAATAGCTCAGAATTATCTTTTGATATGGCTCCTAAACCGAAACAGAAGAAAGCTACTACTTCGAAGACTGCGCAAATCGGCGGGGAAAAAGGCCTAACCGTACCGGCGAAGCCTCGGACTCAAGTTGGATCTCCTCACGGCGAAGTGCATGGCACTTCTGATGATGCGGGACAGGAAGTTGCAGCAATGTCGGCGGTCTCTAAAAGAAACGGCAAGAACAATGGATGCGCGAAGAAACAAGTATGCATGAACAGATATCAGCAAAAGTAACAAAACTACAAATCCCAACTACGGCTGGAAGGGAAACTGGAATTATATCGGACTCTTTGGGAAATTCAGAGGAAGAAGAAGAGGAAAAGAAAATGGAGATTAAAGGAGTCATAAAAGATATCCTGATATATATCATGAATAAATTAAAAGCTATAAGAAGGATGCAGAATACACTCGATAATGTGGTGGAAAAACAAAAGAAGATGGATAATAAAGTTAAAGAAATGGAAGTAAAATTGGAAGAAAATACTGAAAGAATAGATAAGATAGAAGACAATAACCTTGCCTGAACAATAAAAAAACGGATGTTGGAAAAAATAGATGCGCTTGAAGACTCAAGTAGACGAAATAATATCAAAATTGTTGGTCTTATGGAAGGTACAGAGGGAGAAAATCCAATAAAATTCTTTCAAGAATGGATTCCGAAAATTTTGGCAATGAAAGAAGGAAGCCAAGTAATTGAAATTGAAAGAACACACAGAACTTTAAGACCAAGACCTCAGCAAGATCAAAATCCAAGATCAATTTTGATAAAATGCTTGAGGTACCAAGATAAAGAAATGATCTTGAAGGCAGCTACTCAAGGTGCTAAAAAGAGAAATGGGCCATTGATAATAGAAGGGAAAAGATTTTTTTTAAATCCAGACATAAGTTACGATCTTCTGAAGAGGCGGAAGGAATTTAATCCAGTGAAAAAATCTTTATGGGAAAAGGGCTATAAATTTTTATTGAGCTACCCAGCAAAATTGGTCATTTTCCTTGATAACGAAGAAAGAAGCTTTTTCGTTGACTACCGGAAAGCAGAGAAATTTGTACAAGAATTACCTGATGTCCACGAAGAGGAGTAAAGAATTATAGGTATGAAGTGGACTAATGATGAAGACTGAAACAAGGTTGGACTTGACAGACATTTATAAGGAAAAAAAATAGTTGAGTATTAATTGGGAGTAGAGACATTAATTATTTTTTTTTCTTCACTAATATATTTTCTTTTTTTTTTGCGGGGGAGGTGGAGGAGCTCCTGATCGATGGCTGCGAGTTTCACGTGTACAATCATGGCGATTGCCATGACCCGTAAAATGGGGGGGGGGGTAATGTTGTGTTCTTTTTATTCGCAACATTAGTGGGGGGGTATTTTGGGATTTTTTTCTTATATATTAGTTACCTTTCCTCTATTTTTCTTCTTTTTTGCCTGGATGGTTGGGGAGAGAGTCATAGTAACATGGAGAATTTTAAAGAGTTCCCAAGGTATTGTGAATGATTAATTTACTTAATTTTTTAAAGTTTTAATGTTAATGGACTTAATGGACCTGTGAAAAGAAAAAGAGTTTTAACATATATTAAGAAAATGAAAGGCGATATAGCTTTTTTACAAGAAACACATTTAACAGAAACAGAACATAAGAAATTAAAGAGAGATTGGGTTTGAAATGTCTTGGAGCTTTATTTAATTCAAAATCGAGAGGAGTTGCAATTTTCGTTAATAAATCTTTACCAATTAAAATACAAAATGTAGTAATTGATTCTGTGGGGAGATATGTGATTATACATTGTCAATTTTTTTCAGAATTATGGACTTTTATGAACATTCATGCACCAAATGAAAATGATGTAAAATTCATACAAGAAGTTTTTTTGAACTTGGCTGATGCACATGATAAAATATTAATAGGTGGAGATTTTAATTTTTGTTTAGATCCAGTTTTGGATAGGTCAACTAAAGTTGCTACAAAATCAAAAGTAATAAAACTATCTTTATCATTAATGAAAGATTTAAACCTCATTGATATATAGAGAAAAATTAATCCAAGAGAAAGAGGTTATTCATTTTATTCAAATAGACGTAAAACTTACTCAAGGATTGTTTTTTTTTTATTATCAAAAAATATTCCAGAGAGTGTAAAGTGTGGAATATAAAGCATGAATACTGTCAGATCATTCCCCCTTGATAATGACAATGATAATGATGGATAAGGAGGAATCGATCTATAGATGGAGATTTAATTCAATTTTATTTAAACGTCAAGATTTTTGTGATTTTATGAAAAAACAGATTCAATTTTTTAATACAAATTTACATTCAGTTGAGGATAAAATTGTATTATGGGAAGCAATGAAAGCATATTTAAGCGGTCAGATTATAAATTATACATCTAAAATTATGAAGGAATATTTGGCAGAAATAGATCAATTAGAAAAAGATATCATAAAGTTAGAAAAAGAATCTCAAAGATATATGACGGAAGAAAAACGAAGACAACTTGTTAATAAAAAACTACAATATAATACACTTCAGTCATATCGTACAGAAAAAGTAATTATGAGAACTAAACAGAAATATTATGAATTAGGCGAAAGGTCACATAAGATTCTTGCTTGGCAGTTGAAAACAGAACAGGCTTCTAAAACAATAAATGCAATTAGAACAAGTGTAAATAAGGTTACTTATAAACCTTTAGAAATTAATGAAACTTTTAAAAAAAATTATACTGTATCAATCAGAATCACAAAATAAGATTGCTGAGATAGATACATTTTTATCACAAATAACCCTTCCAAAATTAAATTTGGAAGAACAGAAAGGATTAGATTTGCCCTTTACATTAAAAGAGGTTGAAGAAGCTTTAGGATCACTTCAGAGTAATAAATCCTCAGGAGAAGATGGTTTTCCTCCTGAATTTTATAAAAAAAACTTAAAGATTGATTAATTCCTCCTTTTATCGAAGTATATCTAGTGGAAAGGATGCATAAACTCCCACAATCTTTTTTAACAGCGACTATAACTGTTTTGCCAAAAAAAGATTGAGATCCTTTAAAGCCAACATCATATAGGTCTATTTCTTTGTTGAATACAGATTATAAAATAATAGCAAAAATTTTATCTAACAGAATATCTAAACATTTACCAAAATTAATACATATGGATCAAACAGGTTTTATTAAAAACAGACAATCAATGGATAATATAAGCCGGTTACTTAGTATAATTCTTTTGGCACAAAAAAGAGAGGAAATGAGTGTGGCAGTTGCTTTGGATGCAGAAAAAGCATTTGATAGATTGGAATGGGATTTTTTATTTAAGGTTTTGAAAAAATATGAGTTAGGAAAATCTTTTATACAATGGATTAAAACCTTAAATACTAATCCTCAAGCTAAAGTAGTTACAAATGGTCAGATTTCAACACCATTTTGCTTAACGAGGTCAACTGGACAAGGCTGCCCATTATCACCTGCTTTATTTGTATTGGCAATAGAACCATTAGCTGAATTAATTAGAATAGATTCAGACATTGGGGGCTTTAGAGTTAATCAAGAAGAATATAAGATTAATTTATTTGCTGATGATGTTTTGATTTATTTAACAAACCCATTGCAATCTTTGCAAAGATTATCTTACAGATTGGTAGAATATGGGAAAGTATCAGGGTATAAAGTAAATTGTGTTAAAAGTGAAATTTTACCCCTTACCAAAGGAAATTATAATCAATGTCGATTATTAATTCAATTTCGATGGTCAATAAATGGGATAAAATATTTAGGTATTAGAGTTGATAATGATGTAAAAAATTTATATGAACAAAATTATTTGCCATTATTAAAAAAAAATAAAAGAGGATCTTGATAAATGGATGATGTTACCAATAACATTAATAGGTAGAGTTAATGCTGTAAAAATGAATATATTTCCTAGATTGCAATATTTATTCCAAACTTTACCAATACAATTACCTCAGAAGTTTTTCAAGAACTGAATAAATATGTAATGAAATTTCTTTGGAAAGGAAAGATGTCAAGAATATCATTGGAAAAATTGACATGTAAATTTGATTTAGTAGGGTTACAAATTCCAAATTTTATGAATTATTATAAAGCAAATCAACTTAGATTTATTGCGTCTTTTTTTTGATGAAGAAAAACCAGCATGGATTAGAATAGAATTAGATAAGATAGGAGAAAACATACCAGAAGATTTTATATATAAATGGGAATCCAAATGGATATGGGAAATAAAAAGAATCTCCTATATTAAGATACTTGATTGATTTATGGAATAAGGTAAATATGGACGATGAGATAAAGAAATCTTTATTAGCAAAAAGAACTTTAATTCAAAATAGGCTTATTCCTTTTACAATGGATAATAAACTTTTATATAATTGGTTCCAAAAGGGGATTAAATATATAGGTGATTGTTTTGAAGGAGGTACATTGATGTCGTTTGATCAATTAATAAAAATAAATATAAAATATCAAAGAACACTCTTTTCTGTTATTTTCAATTGAAGGCTTATTTACGAGAAAAGCTGGGTCAAACAATATTGATGCCAAAACCTAGTGAAATAGAAATATTAATTCAAAAAGTAAAAATTTTAAAAATTACATCTTGTATGTACAATTTGATTCAAAAACAGACAATTAAATCAGTAATTCATAAATCAAGACAAAAATGGGGATCTGATTTGGATGTTAAAATTGATGGAAAAAGCTGGTCAAGATTATGTTCTGATAGTATGTTAAATACAGTAAATGTTCGACTTAGATTAATACAATATAATTTTTTACATCAATTATATATAACACCACAGAAAATAGATAGATTAAATTCAAATATGTCTGACCAACGTTTTCGGTGTAATCAAGAAATTGGTACTTTTTTACATTCTACTTGGTCTTGTTTTACAACTCAACCATTTTGGATAAATCTAAGACTTTTATTGGAACAAATTATTGGAGTACAAATCCCACGTAGTCCAGTATTATTTTTATTAGGATACATTGAAGGGACAATACCGAAACTTTAATTGAATAAGTATCAGAAAAAAATTATAAAAATTGCATTGGCAATTACTTGGAAATCTGATTTATATTTAACTATGGATCGTTGGAATAATGAAATACATAGTTGAATTCCACTTGAAAAAATTACATACAATCTAAGAAATGAATATGATATATTTTTGAAAATTTGGCTCCCATACCTACAAAAGATAGGATTAAATACATAGATCCTTTGAAGATAAAATTATAAAGTAATTGGGGAAAGTAAAAATAAATATTAAAATTATTTTGAACTTCATGGAGCATGTGGGGATCCTCCGGTATCCAAGCAATCTTTCTCTTCTTTCTTTCTTTAGACAAGGGTTAAGGGTGGGGGAGGGTTAAGGGTAGGGGGGAGTGTTAATATTATTTTTCTTTTTCTTACTATTTTATCACCACATTTATTCTTTGTAAATTTCTAAAAATGTAATAAATATTTTTTTTAAAATTCAATAAGATCTGTCAAACATGGCCTTCTACGCACCAGTCCATGTTGACTGTTCCTAACCAGACCCAGTCTATCCAGATATTTATATATACCATCTCTAAGAATACTTTCCATTAATTTACCCATCATTGAAGTCATAATTACAGGCCTAGAATTGCTAGGTTTACTCTTAGAACGCTTTTTAAACAATGGAACCACACGAGCAATACGCAATTGCTCCAGCACCATCCCCGTTTATAATGACATTTGGAATATTTCCGTCAGAGCCCCTGCTATTTCTACACTAACTTCCCTCAAAGTCCGAGGAAATATCCTGTCAGGTCCCGGAGACTTATCCACTATCCTTAATAGCGCCAGCACTTCCTCTTCTTTAAACAGCTCAGGTATTTGTAAAGTAATGGTGATAGCGGAGTAACACACCGACGGGAGTAATGTAAATAGACCCGGTAGTCATGAAAGTCATCCGATTGATAAGGTTATTTATTTCCAGTAAGTGAACACTAATCTGATGGTGAAATATGTTGTACTCTTTTGGCTGTGGCTATGTCCAGTTTGCAATCTCCACATAGTTGCTGCCTTGCCCATCATTGTAATGGCCCCATTGTGGACAAATATTGAAGATTGCTTTATAAGCGGTCCGACTCTGATATCAGTGCAGCTGCAGCAGATGGGGTACAGTCACATCTGGCGAAAGCGACTGTCCACTGTTCACAAGGAAATATATTCCCAACCAGAGTTGATAGAGTCCGTCCTGCTGGTGTGTCTCTCCAATAAACCCATATTGAACTTTGCCCTCAGCTGTCACTGGATTTTTCAGTCGGAGAATAAATTGATCCAGAACTAAACAATAAATTAATTCGATCAGACCAACCGAAAGGAAACAGGATCCCTGGAGCAGACTGAATTGGAAAGAGATTCTGTATGTAATCTTTGTCACGGTGCACCGAAGTACAATTGTAAGCCGGTACCGAACAACACAATACAACCATTTGCCTGACTGAGGTTTCGTGTCCTTTAGTTCAAGCACTGGGGAGCGGGGTGTGGAGTTACATCCTGATTAGTGTGAGGTCCGGGTTGCTGAGCGTGATCTCAACTGAACGTTCCGCAGGGTGTACTCACTCACTGTTTGGACCCAGAGAATTCAGTGCTCAGATTCACTGGAAACGGAATCAAGAGCTCGGCGCTTGTTTATTTTTTTCTCGCTGTATGTTTTTTGTGCTACCTTGCGCAAAGACGGAGTGTATCTTAAGACTATCTGAAATAAAACTTCCTGAAGTACATCTCACTGTCACCTCCTGTACCTAATAGTGTGGCCGCTGAGTGTATGTCCGTGATCTTCTACAGCTGTAACCCGCCCAGTTCAGTCTTCGACATGTTACACGTTCAGTGATGCCTCTCTGCACGCTATTGTTGTAGCGTGGTTATTTGAGATACTGTCGTCTTCCTGACATATTGAATCAGTCTGGCCTTTTCCCTTCCATCCCTCTCATTCATAAGGAGTTTTTGCTCACGGAACTGCCGCAGCCTTACTTTTTTTCTGTGCTGTTCTCCGCAAACTGAGACTGTTGAAGGTGACAATCCCAGGAAATCAGCAGTTTCTGCGATATTACAAACTGCGCCGTCTAGCATTAACAAACATTCCACGTTCTAAGTCACTGAGATCACATTTCATCCCCATTCTGATGTTTCTGAGAGACCGAACGTACCCTGTTCCAAGGACTAGGAGTCGGAGAGACCCGCTGATAAAGCTGTGGGTTTAGTTAATGATTATCACTAGGAGCTGACTGAACATTAACCAGGGTGTGATCATTACTTACAGAACCCGTAACACAGCCTCACTGGGACAGGGTGGTAACAGAACCTGGAGCCGCGGTACACAGTAAGAAACTCTATATACTGAAATATAAACATCACAAAGGCAGTCACCCACTTCTGTGAACACTTAAATGAGACTGAGAACGTATTGGTGTATTCAACAGTAGAACTGTAGGTGAATCGCTTTTGAAAGAAATAATAATTCCCTTTGACTAATTAGATTAACTTCCTGTGCATGCCCTGCGGTAAACTGGTGTAGTTGGAAGTGTTAATGGAAACGTCGCACTTTCAATGCAGTTGCGAATGAACAGCAAAGGCTAGGAAGGAGCTAGCTTCCAGATGTTCGGAACTTTCCGCGGGCTACTGTTTCCAGCAGGAGGCCGGCCTCTCCACACCCGGGGCTTTACTAATCGCTGACCGAAGGAACCGAGGATTCGCTTTGTTTATTCTTTCGCTGGCGTGATCTACACTGTTACGAACGTGCCACAACTCTGAGGGGCCGAAGGGTACAAAGTCGCCCCCTCCTTTTTGAGAATCGCAAAATCGCTATTAATTCGGGTCTGGGACCCAGGAAATGAGAGAGAATCCACAAGTTTTTGAATGTGTCCTGGCCTCAGCGAGACAAAGCCACGTATAACGGCCATTGTCTCTTGGAGACGGAATTGTGTATTGAGTACTGTACTATTCATTGAAGCCCTCAGGGAACGACCAGAGTGGTCTGGTTGAGGGATTGCATCATCCCAACCTGATTGACATCTGAGACCCCGTGAGTAAGGATAAAAGAGGGTCTGGGGAACAACCCCTTTAGACGCACCAGGAGAAACGCTAGGAATCCCGTGACAGCGTTTAATAGCGACAGCCGGTGGGGTCTCGTGTGCGTCCTTCCCTTGCCTGGGATTGGCGGGCTCACCACGGAAGAACGGCTTAGCTAAAGGAGAGGCCACAAGTGAACGGCCACACTAACGAGACTCTGACGGATCGAAATCATAAAAGGAATTGGTAAGTTTCTCCAAATCTCTCTCTCTCCAAACAAAGGCTGCAGCCTGCATGAACTGAGTGACTGTTATATTTCCATTGGACAATACATTTATCCCCTAGACAACGATAGAGCTATTTCTTATTGATTATTATTATACCTGCACTTTTAGATTTAGTATTGACGACGTATATTATCTGTATGTTTGCATTGATATTATTATTGTGCATTTTTACTAATAAATACTGTTAAAAATCGTATCATCAGACTTCAAAGGACCTCTCAAAGGCCAGGACACATTCCAAAGGACCTCAAGGATCTTTGCTGGTAAGTGATCCAGTTACGGGGTTCGTAACAACACTATCTGTCCATCCTAAGCGTCATTTCGGTCGGTAGCTACAGGGAGAGGGTGAATTTATGAGAACTACCCACATTGCAGATTATAGCGAGGGGAGGGGGGATTTAAAGAGCTGATGGTTCCATTATATAATCGGTTGTAGAGACCTGTTGTGGATCACCGCCTGCAGTGTTGATTCCCTTCTGTCAGAAGTGTGTGGGTAGGTGAGAGATCTAAAGAAGGTTTAACAGAGAGTGATCTGCATCTTGTGAGTTGTACTGTGATGAAACGTCTGTGATCTTGGCTTTTTTCAGTGATTGAGAAGAATTCGACATGACCTAAGTTTACAGGGTGGTGTAAACATTGCAGCTTTTTAAAAAAACAATGTACTTGATTGCATCCATAGCAGTTTGGTTAAATCAGTGGGGTCTTTGATGAGACATAAAGTATCCCGCGACGTCTTGACAGGGACGTGAACAAAATAGGCTCTGTTGTGGGAGAACTGAAACTGGCTATCGCCAGTTGTAGACAGTTGAATTGTTTTTTTTCTCTCTGGGTCTAGTATCTCATTGGAATGGCCTCCTCAATATTCAGGAGAAGCAGATTATTGCAAATAATTCTGTAATCTCTGCAGTGTAATGGTCCTTGACGGACATGTGAGTGAAATGTTACAGGTGAGAGGCAGGATTAAGGCGCTGAGATCAAAAATTGAACTGGGTCGGTCACAGTAAATTCAGCATGTGACTTTTATTAAATCTCACTTCAACATCCTCTGGCTGACAAAAACACATCCAGTGAATTTAATGTTAGAGGGGTTTTCATCATTCGGTAAAGATAGCACCCCCCCCCTACTCCCGTGAGGCAACTTTCAGGGATCTGAACGGGAGGAACGCAAATAGACCCATTAGTGATAATTTTATCTGATTGATCAGGTCACTGATCTCTGGCAAGTGAACACTAATATGAAGGTTAAATATATTCTTGTCTGTTTGTACTCTTTAGGGAATGGTTAACTCCAGATTGTAATCTCGACACAGTTGCCGCCTTGCCCATTATTTTACTGGCCCCATTGTGGACAAATGTTGAAATTTGCTTTATAAAAGGGCTGACTCTGCGATCAGTGGAGCTCCAGGCAGTGGAAGCACAGTTAAATCTGGTGAAATTGAAGGTCCAGAGTTCAAAAGAAAATATTATTCTAAAAGCATAACTTTTCACCCGAATTCACATTGCCCGTCCTGCTGCTGTGTCTTTCCAATAAGCCCACAGCGATCTTTGCCTTTAGCTGTCACTGCCGTTTTTAGTCTGAAAATAAATTGATCCCTAAGTATACAATAAATTAATGCCAAGAGAAAGTCTGCAGAAGCTGGAAATCCAAACGACAAACACGAAATGCTGGAGGAACTCAGCAGGCCAAGAAGCATCTACAGAAAGGAGTACAGTCGAAATTTCGGGCCCAGACCCTTCAGCAGGACTGGAGAAAACAAAAAAAAAGCAAAATGTTGGGTCAGAGCTAGAAGGAGAGAGAAGGGGGTTGGAGGAAGAAGCAGAAAGTGATAGGTGAAACAGGGAGGGGGAGGGATGACATCAAGTGCTGGGAAATTGATTGGTGAAAGTGATACACGGCCGGAGAAGTGGGAATCTGATAGGAGAGGACAGAATGCCAGGGAAAAAGAAAAGTGCACCGGAGAGAGGCAATAGGCAGGTAAAGAGTTAAGGCCAGAGAGGGAAAGGGGAATGGGGAATGATGAAGTGGGGGGAGCTATTACCTGAAGTTTGAGAAATTAATGTTCATGCTATCAGGTTAGAGGCTACCCAGACGTAATATAAGGTGTTGCTCCTCCAGTCTGAATGTCGCCTCACCACAACAGTGGAGGAGACCAGGGATTGACATGTCGGAATATGCATGGGAAGTGGAATTAAAATGGCTGGCCACTGGGAGCTTCAGCTTTTTCTGGCAGACAAAGTGCAGGTGTTCTGCAACGCGGTGCTGCCGAAGGGTCTCGGCCCAAAATGTCGACTGTCCTGTTTTCCATAGTTGCTGCCTGGCCCGCTGAGTTCCTCCAGCATTCTGAGCGTGTTGCAATGAATTAGTGTTGTGACACGAACTGAACGGAGCCGGGATGCGGGTCGCGGTTGCTCCCTGGAGCAGATCGAGTTGTGGACAGATACTGGATGTAATCTGTGTCACCGGGCACTGAGGCACAATAGGAAGCCTGGACCGAACAGCCCAGTAGAATCATTTGCTTGAATCAGCTTTTGTGTCATATAATGTGCTGTGGAGCAGGGTGTGGAATTACATGCTGACTGATGTGAAGCCCGGGTTTATATGTGTGTTATCAACTGAATCTCGCTCACGGTGTGTTCACTTACTGTTTGCACCCACTAAGTTCAGATACTCGGATTCGCTGGAACAGAAACAGCAGCTCAGCACCAAGTACACACAGAGACCGTACTGGGTGGGGAACGATGTGATGTTTCAATACGTCCCTAGTCAGGAGAGGATTTCCAGTGTTTATCCTGTTCGATATCGTCTTTAAAACTGTGTGGCATTACGGACATGGATGCTTTTTACTGTGTGTGTGTGTGTTTTTAAGGAAAACAGACATGCACCTGGCAGTGATATTTACAATGCAGAGATTACAGAATTAATTGTAATAATCTGCTTCTGCTGAATATTGAGGAGGCCATTCCAGAGAGGGGAGGAGAGAGAGGGGGGAGAAAGGGGAAGGGGAGACAGAGAGATGGGGAGAGAGGGGCAGAGGGGAGAGAGAGGGAGGAGAGAGGGGGAGGGGGAGAGAGGGGGGAGAAGGGGGAAGGGGGGAGATGGGGAAAGAGGGGAGATGGGAACAGAGAAGGGGGGAGGGGGGAAAGGGGATCGTAGAGTGGGAGAGAGGGGGGAGAGTGGAGGAGAGTGGGGTGTGAGAAAGAGGGAGAGGGCGGAGAGAGGGGGTGAGAAGGGTGGAGGGAGAAGAGGAGGGAGACTGTCTTCAACTGCTTTCAGTTCCTGCCAGAACAGGAACTATTTTGACGACGTCCCTGTCAATACGCCGCAGGATACTTTATTTCTCAGCAAATACCCCACTGATTTTACCAAACTACTACGGATACAATCAAGTACATTGTCATTTTTTAAAAACTGCAACGTATACACCACCCTGTAAACTTAGGTCATGTCGAATTCTTCTCAATCACTGAGAAAAGCCAAGATCACAGACGTTTCCTCACAGGACAACTGACACGGTGCAGACGTCTCTCTGTTAAACCTTCTTTTGATCTCCCAGTTATCCACACACTTCTGACAGAAGGGAATCAAGACTGCAGGCAGTGATCCACAACAGGTCCCAACAACCGACTAGATAATGGAACCATCACCTCTTTACACCCCTGCCCGCCCCCCCCGCTATAAACTGCAGTGTGAGGAATTCTCATAACTACGCCCCCTCCCAGCAGCTACCTACCGAAATATCGTAAAGGGTAGACAGATAGTGTCGACCCCGCCTGCGATGGAATAAGCAAAGCGAATCCTCAGTTCCCTCTGTCGGGGATCAGTAAAGCCCCGAGTGTGGACGGATCGGCCTCCTGCTTCTGCAAGCAGTAGCCCGGGGATTGTTCCGAGATGCGGGAAGCTCGCACCTTCCGAGCCTTTGCTGATGATTCGGAGCTGGGTTGAAATTGCGGCGTTTCCGATAACACCTCCAACTACACCGATCTCCCCTGGGACGTACACAGGTAGTCGATGCATTCAATTAGCTGAAGGGAATTATTAATTCTTTCAAAAGCGATTCGCTACAGTTCAATTGTTGAACAGCCAAATAAGTTCTCAGTCTCATTTAAGTGGCTAACTGCCTTTGTGATGTTTATATTTCAGTATATAGAGCTTCTTAAGTTGTACCGCGGCTCCAGGTTCTGATACCACCCTGTCCCAGTGAGGCTGTGTTACGGGTTCTGTAAGTAATGAACACACCCTGGTTAATGTTCAGTCAGCTCCTGGTGGTAATCATTAACTAAACCCACAGCCTTATCAGCGAGCCTCTCCTTGTCTTGTTCTTTAGCACAGTGTACGTTCTGTCTCAAACAAACATCGCAATGGAGGGGACGTGTGATCTCAGTGCTTTTGAGAGTGGAATGTTTGTTGATGCCGGATGGTACAGTTTTATAGACAAAAGGTGCAGGAGTAGGTCGTTCGGCCCTTCGAGCCATCACCGCCATTTAATGTGATCATGGCTGATTATCCGCAATCAGTACCCCGTTCCTCCCCTCTCCCCATATCCCTTGACTCCGCTGTCTTTAAAATCTCTATCTAATTCTTTCTTGAAAGCATCCAGAGAACTGGCCTCCACTGCCTTCTGAGGCAGAACATTCCGTAGATCCACAGCTCTCTGGGTGAAAAAGTTTTTCCTCCACTCTGTTCTAAATGGCCTACCCCTTATTCTTAAACTGTGGCCTCCGATTTGGACTTCCCCAACATCGGGAACATTTTTCCTGCCTCTAGCGTGTCCAATCCCTTAATAATCTTATATGTTTCAATCAGATCCCCTCTCATCTTTCTAAATTCCAGTGTTCCAGTGAAAACTCTGTCATTCAAGCGTGAAGAAAGTTTAACTCTTTGTGGTACAGGGAAGAGCGATAGAATCAATGACGCGATGTAAAATCCATTAGCTGGGGTCTCGAAGGTCGACTGTTCCTTTCTCCATAGACGCTGCTTGGCCTGTAGAGTACCTCCAACATTTTGTTTGTGTTGCTCAGATTTCAAGCATCTGCTGATTTCTCTTGTTTGAAAGAGATCCGTGACGGGTCTCACCGGGCCCTATGGGATATTTCACATCTCACTACCGGGGTGAAAGATGCTTTCTGCTCACATTCAGTAGAAATCACCCAGGAGGATATTTCTGGTTGACGGCAAAGACGTCGTTTCTCTTAATCCATTTGGACAGTAATTCACTCCCGATATCGACCAAAGCCGAGCCTCGCTCTAAACGCTGAACAGTTGTGCAGAATCATAAACAACACTTACCTCTGATGTTGTAACCGGCCGGCGTTCTGTGTGGTCCCAGCAAATCACAGTCCGACTTCCCCGGTGACCAACAATGCTCCTGCACCGATGTCCTCACCCTTTCGGAGAGTTGAGTCTGAGCTGCTGCTCCCGAGGCCACTCGGCTGTGATGTGTCCGTCGCTCATTACAGATGGACAGGGCCGGGTGAGCCGGGGTAGAGCGGGACTGCCGCAGTCCGGGTCACACTAAGTCTCACCGGCTCAGGACGGGTCTGACAGCGGGAAGAGGCGGGAGTGGGGTAGCAACCCTAAAGAGGGAAACAAACAGGCTGCGTTAACCTTTCTGTCCAGGTTTCCGTGTGGATCTCTCCTTTTTCTTTCATCGCAACCAGTGGGGCGGAGTGTCTCTATTTAACTCAGCGAGTCCCAGGCTGCGGATTTGATCCAGCCCGGGTTCTGGGAAGGTCTGAACTCCGCCCTTTGTGTAAGCAGGTCTGCCTGACATGGATAGAGTTTCAGCTCAAACCTCCCTCGCCTGTTCAGGTACAGGGAGGCGCATTTCTGCTGAAATTAAAGCAAACACGTTCGACTATATATTTCCACTAACTGGAAAAAAAAACTGAGAGAGATATTTGCATTTCCATCCGGACAACTATTGTCACAAGAACCCTCCTCGCCCACGGTTTCAGTCCACACACCGCCGGAAATACTTGTCGAATTTATTTCTCTTAAAAGTCATTTATTCCAAATGGGCAGAAGTTTTACCGAGGGAGGGAGTGATACTCGCACTGAAAATTGTCACATACGTTAAAATGGTCGACAGGGAGGGAAGGACGCACTGATTGAAATGAGCATGGGGGAGGGGGGAGTTGTTTGTCGATTAAAAATGGGAGCCTCACTCCCCTCTGTCTCCTAACCTAACTCTCACTAGCCTCATCCCTCAACCCCATCTACCCTGTCTATACCCCTCATGATTTTGTAGACCTCCATCAAATCTCCCCCAAATCTTCTGCGTTCCAAGGAACAAAGTCGTAACCTATTCAATCTTCCCTTATAACTCAGGTCCTCCAATCGCAGCAAATCCTTGTAAATTTTCGTTGTACTCTGTCAACCTTATTAACATCTTTCCTGTGGGTAGGGGACATAAACCTCAAACATACTCCAAATTAGGCCTCATAACTGTCTTATATCATGCAGTCTCCTGTACTGAATACTTTAACTTATGAAGGCCAATGTGCCAAAGGTTTCTTTACTACCTTATCTGGGTGTGCTACCACTTTCAATGAATTATGGACCAGTATTCCCGGATCCCTTTGTCCTACCGCACCCTTCAGTGTCGAACCCTTCATTGTGTAAGTCCCACCCTGGTTGATCCTACTGAAGCGTAACAGCTCACAAGCCTGCATTAAACTCCATCTGCCATTATCAGACATTTTTACACCTGGCGCAGATCCCGCTGTAAGCTCCTATAGTCTTCCTCGCTGTCAAATACACCCCGAACCTTGGTGTCATCCGCAAATTTGCTGATCCAGATAATCTAATTATCATCGAGATCATTGATATAGATGACAAACAACGACGGATATCTGTAGCGATCCCTCTGGAAATCCACAAGTCACGGGTCAGAGAGGCAACCATCTGCTACCACTATCTGCCTTCCTCCTCTATGCTAATATCTACTCCCATTTACTAACTCAATTTGAAAGCCAAGAGAATGAAATTTATTGGTCAACACCCTATGCGGGACCTTGCCAAATGCCTTGCTAAAGTCCATGTAGACAATATCTAGAGCCTTGCCTTCATCAACTTTCCTGGTAACATTCCTTGTAACCTCTTCGAAAAACTCAATAGATTGTCTAGAACACACAAAGTCATGTTGGATATCCGTAATCAGTCCTGTTTACTTAAATACTCCTATATCCAGTCCTTCCAATGTCTTCAGACAACTGATGTCAAGTGCACCGGCCTATAATTTCCTGGTTTAATTTTGGAGCCTTTTTTAAACAGTGGATCAAATTTAGCTATCCTCCGATCCTCTGGTAGCTCTCTTGTCTTTGAGCATAATTTAAACATAACGGTTACATCTTTGCAATTTCTGCATCCACCTACATCGGGGTCCAAGGACTGAACTTCTCAGTCACTGGGGATTTATACACTCGAAGTTGTCCAATTTGCCCAAAACACTTACTCATCCGTAATTTGTATAACATCCGTGGCCTCACTTCTCCTTTGCCTCACTTATATAGATTATTTTCACGAGTGAACACAGAAGCAAAAATCCACTGAAGAACTCCTCTATCTGTTTTGGCTCCATGCGTACATTGACACTCTGATAATCCAGACAATCAATTGTGTCCCCTGAAATCCTTTTGCTTTTAAAACATCTGTATGATCCCTCACCTTGTCTGTTAAGACAACCTTATGCCACCCTATAGCCTTCCTGGTTTCTTTCCTCAATCCTATCTTGCATTTTCTCAACTCCATAAGTACCTCAATTTTTTTCCTACCTGCCTGCACCGGTTATGCATCTATTTTTTTTTTCTAAACACAAAGTACACTGCAGATGCTGTGGTCAAATCAAGACGTACAAACAAGCTGGATGAACTCAGCAGGTCGGGAATCATCCATTGAAATGAGCGGTCAACGTTTCGGGTCGAGACCCTTCATCAGGACTAAAGAGGGAGGGGGTAGGTCCCCTATAAAGAAGGTGGGGGGAGGGTGGGAAGCCAATCAGAGGAAAGATCAAAGGGTGCGGGAGGGGAAGCAGGGAGGGGATAGGCAGGAGAGGTGAAGAAGGGATCTAAGGGGAAAGCACTATGGGTAGTAGAAGGAGGCAGAGTCATGAGAGGTGATAGGCAGCTAGAAGAGGAGACAGAGTGAAGGTGGAATGGGGGAAGGGAGAGAGAGGGAATTACTGGAAGTTGGAGAATTCGATGTTCAAGAATTCGATCCTTCCTCTGATTGGTTTTCCACCATCCCCCCACCTTCTTTATAGGGCCCCTGCCCCCTCCTTCTTTAGTGCTGACAAAGGGTCTCAACCCGAAACGTTGACTGCTCCATTCAACGGATGCTGCCCAACCTGCTGAGTTCATCCAGCTTGTTTGTACGTATTTTTTTCTATACCAGGGCCTCGATACCACGGAGCAGAGCTATCGTTCTCCATACTTCCTTTGAATCTGATGACATTGTGATCACCAGATGCAAACAGTTTCCCTACACAAACTTCAGTTACGTCTATCCTGTCTCAGTCCCTCATGGGAGACCAAGTGTCACACTTCCGTCTTTGGGACTTCAATGCACTGATTAATGAAACTTTCCTGAGGACATTTGTCAACTACATGAGTACATCTACAGTATGAGAGTTCCAGTCCGTATGTGGAAGGTTAAAATCAAATTATAACAAATTATGTTTCTTGCAATATTCTCTGTCGTGTACTAATTTGTTCCTCTAAATACCGCAGACGCTTGGGTGGTCTATAAGTCAGACCCATTAATATGTTCAAACAAATTTTATTTATCCGATCTACCTATAAAGCCTCACTAGATGAGTTCTCCCATCTGCCTTTACTGCACACTGCCGGGACAGTTTCCCTGAGTAGTGAAACCACCCCTACCCCTTTAATCCCTCACGCTCTGTCATGTCTAAAACAACGGAACCCCAGAATATTGAGCTGCCAGTTCTCTGCAAGCCAGTCTCAATAAAGGTGACAATATCATAATGCCATCTGTTGATCCATGATCTAAGCTCATCTGCCTTTCCTTCAATACAATATATCCTGGGAATACATTCAATACATCGGTAAGACAAATGGTCTAATTGTGGACTTCTGATTGGGTAAGATGAGGTCACACACACACACCAATCGTCATTGATCAGTCAGCAGTTGAAAGAGTGAGCAACTTCATGTTCCTGTGTGTCAGCATCTCTGAGGATCTATCCAGGGCCCAGCGTACCGATGCAGTTACCAAGAATGCATGGCAGCCATTACATTTCATTCGGAGTTTGATGAAATTATGGATGTAAAGAAAGACTCACAGATTGCTACAGCTGTACCGTAAAAACTGTTCTAACTGGCTGCACATCGCTTGACATGGTGGGGTGGGGGAAGTGGTGAAGCTACAGCACAGGAGCGAAATACTCTCAGCAATGTTGTCAGTTCAGTCAGCTCCATCATGGGCAGTATCCTCCGTAGCATCCAGGACATCGTCATGGAGCGATGCCTCAAAACGGCGGCATCAGTCATTAGGGATCTGCTTCACCAAGGAGATGCCCTCTTCTCATTGGTATCACCAGGAAGGTGGTACAGGAGACTGAGGGCACACACTCAACTAGTCAGGAACCGCTTCCTTCCCTCTGCCATCCAATTTCTGAATTGACATGGAACCCACGAGCCTACTTCACTGAATTCATTTTTGCAATACTTATTTAATTTAACTTTCAGTAACAGATACTTATTACAGTTCTTTTTTCTATTATTAGAAGCCGTGTTGGCTAAACAGTTTTTCTCACGCTTGCTTTGGAATCGTAACCCATGATTCGGGAACTGTTTTTAACCTTGACATAAACTGTGGAGAATCACAACCGTGCAGACAGGATAATGCAAGAACACAAATACCACGACCGACAGAAGAGACTTGAAATAGAGCGAATAACTTCTTGCAATACACACAAAATGCCGGAGGAACTCAGCAGGCCAGGCAACATCTAGGAAAGGAGTCGTATCGAAGAGTTTCGGCCCGATTTAATTAAATAAATATATCTGTGGCATTGTCCTCTGCGACGTTCCGAACGGCAAAATCTTACAGTAGCTCTGTATTCCGAATAGTTTTTCGTGTGTATGTGAATGACAGGGAGTGAGAGGGGTGAGAGGGAGAAGAGGGAGAGAGATGATTTCCCTGCCCCGTGGGGACATTTCGCATATCATTGTCGGTGCGAAAGGCTTTTCTGCAGCGACGGAGTCGAAAACAACTGGAGAATGTTTGCAATTGAAGTCAATCATTTCTTTTAATCCATTTGGTCAATAATTCGTTAACTTGAAAATTTCAGAGTTCCCTTCTCCCACTGAATTCCCTCCCGATCTCGACAGAAGCCGAACCCCGTTGTAAAAATTCCCTGATTCTGGAGAATCGGAGACAACACTTACTGTGATGTTGAAACCGGACGGAGTTCAGTGCCGTCCCGGGTGAACGGTGTGCTCACCGTGCACGGAGATTTCAGTCTGAGCCGCTACACCCCAGATCATTTGGTTATATACTGTCTGTCGCTCATTACAAAAACACTCGCTCTCCTCCCACCCGCCCCTCCCCGTTGTGCTCTCCACCCAACCACCCCCTCTACTTTGCCTCCCGCCCTCTCCTCTCCCCGCTCTCCTTCCCCACGTGCCCTCGTTCTCTCCTCCCCCTCCCGCTCTCTCCTCACCCCATGCTCTCTCCTCCCCGCTAGACTCTCCTTCCCCTTTCCCTACTCTCACCTTCCTTCTTTCCCCACACCCTTCCCCGCTCTCTCGCGCCTTCACCCCTCGTCTTCTCTTTCCTGTCCAGGTACCGCCTGTCTATCCCCTTCGCACCCCTCTTCTCTTTCCCCACTTTCTATCCGCCCCTCCGTGTGGGAGGGAGGGGAAGAGTAGGGAGTGGGACGGCAGGGGGAAATAGTAGAGCAACTTTTGCAGGGAGATGGTGCGTAGCAGAGGGAGATGGAGGTAGAGAGGGTGGTGTTGAGAGAGGGGGATGTGTTGAGAGAGGGAGTGTGTGCTGAGAGAGGGGAGTGCGGAGAGGGGGGATGCGCAGGGAGGGGCGTCTGCGCGGGGAGAGGGGTGCTGAGAGGGGGGTGTTGCGAGAGGGTGGAGGGAGGGGGTGTGTGCTGAGAGAGGGGGGTGCTCGGAGAGAGAGGGGTGCTAGGAGAGAGGAGGTGTGCTTGGGGAGAGGGGTGCTGAGAAGGGGTGTGTGCTGAGAGGGGAGTGTTGAGAGAGGGTGGAGGGAGGGGTAGGGCGTTGAGAGAGGGGGTGTGTGCTGAGAGAGGGGTGTGCGTGGGGAGGGGGGTGCTGAGGGGGTGCTGAGAGGGGAGTGTTGAGAGAGGGGTGGGGTGTTGAGAGAGGGCGTGTGTGCTGAGAGAGGGGGTGTGCGTGGGGAGAGGGGGTGTGCGTGGGGACGGGGGTGCTGAGAGGGGGTTGTTGAGATTTGTTCCCAGGGTGAGGATTTTCACTTCAGGACATCAGAGATGTTCATCTTCAAAAAATGTCGTTTCCCGTCCTCTACCACTGATGCTGCTCTCACCCGAATCTCCTCAATGTCCTTCTACCTTAACAGTGATAGTGTTCCTCTTGTCATAAACTACCACCCAGTCAGGTTCTGCATCAACACAACATTCTCCACAACTTCGGTCATCTCCAAAGGGATCCTACCACCAAACACATCTTCAACTCCTCCATCACTCCCCGCCCCCACACACACACTCTGCTTTCTGCAGGGACCCTTCTCCACTAATCTGCCTCCTGGCACTTATCTCTGTTGGCGGCCAGAATGCTACACCTGCCAGTCCTTCCAAGAGAGGCAACACTTCACCTGCAAATCTGTTGGACTGAAAGATTGCAAATGTCACTCCGCTCTTTAACAAGCGAGGATCGTAAAAGAAAGGAAATTATCGGCCAGTTATCCTTATGTTAGTGGTTGGGAAGGAGTTGGAGTCTATTATTAAGAATGCGGTTTTGGGGTACTTGGAGACTAATGATAAAATAAGTCAAAGTCACCATGGTTTCTGTGAAGGGAAATCTTGCCCGATAGATCTACTAGAGTTCTTTGAGGAAGTAACAAGCAAGGTGGACAAAGGGGAGACAGTGGATGTAATTTGCTTACATTTTCAGAAGACGTTCGGCAAGGTGCCACACATGAGGCTGCTTAACCAGCTAAAATCCTATGGCATTACTGGAATAGTGGATTGGTTGACAGGCAGAAGGCTGTCAGTGGGAATAAAAGAGGCCTTTTCTCATTGGCTGCCGGTGACTAGTGGTGATCCTCAGGGTTCAGTATTGGGACCACAGTTCTTCACATTATTTTTCAATGATTTAGATAATGGAATTGATGGCTTTGTAGCAAAGTTTGTGGCTGATACGAAGATAGGTGGAGCAATAGGTAGTGCGGATGAAGCAATGACTCAGACAAATTGGAATAATGGACAAAAAGTGTAAAAGGGAATACAGTGTTGGGAAATGTATGATAACGCATTTTGGTAAAAGGAACAATAGTGCAGACTATCATCTAGATGGGGAGAAGGTTCAAACATCACAAGTGCAGAAAAGATCATGAGTACTCGTGCAAGGTTAATTTCCTTGAAGGTTAATTTAAAGGTTGAGTCTGTAGTGAAGAAGGAAAGTGTAATGTTGTCCTTTATTTCAAAGGGAATAGAATATCTAAGCAAAGAGAAAATTCTGAGTCTGTATGAGACACTAATCAGGCCATACTTTCAGTATTGTCAACAGATTTGGGTCCGAAATCTCAGAAACAATGTGTTGTCATTGTTGAGTGACCGCAGGAGGTTCATGAGGATGATTCCAGCAAATAAGAGGTTCACATATGAAGAGCATGTGGCAGCTTTGAGCCTGTACTGACTGGAATTAGAAGAATGCTGGGGGATCTCATTGAGACCTACTGAATGTTGAAAAGACCGGCGAGGGTAGATGTGGAGAGGATGGTGGGTGTATCCAAACCTGGAGGGTGCAGCCTCAAAATTGAGGGGTAACTGTTTTGAAAAGATGAAAGAAGGTTTTTTCTTTATACAGAGAGTAGTGAATCTGTGGAATGCTCTGCCACAGACTGTAGTGCAGGTGAAGTCTGTGGGTATATTTAAGGCAGAAGTTGATAGTCTCCTGATCGGTCAGGGCATCAAAGGATATGGTGAGAAGGCAGATGTACGGGGTTGAGTGGGATCAGGGGTCAGCCATGATGGGATGGCGGAGCTGAATCGATAGGCTGAATTCTGCTCCAAGTCATATGGTCTGGTGAATGTCACAACCTGATTTTTTTAAAGAATCATGAAATAATTTTTTAGAGACAGCTGTAGATAATGTAGATAATGTGAGTCTGAAGGAAAAAGTAGTAAAATTCTGGAAATTCACAACAAGCAGGTAATTGGTAACATTGCAGTTTCGAGACCATTGGTACTGTTCTTTATATCAGTTTTCAGATTCACTGACCTTCCCTGCAGCAGAAATAGTTAAGCTGAATAGTAATGTGAATGCTTTCACATCGGAATGAGAGTGAAATGTTGAACCGGTTGGATTTCATTTTCGCAGAGTGACCATTCACTGGAATGTGGAATGTGCAAGGCCAGACAGCCGCTTACACCAGACCCTGCTGAAACTCCGGGTGTGGAATACAGAGACCAAAAGCTGTAATTTCACCCTGGATTTTCTCAGTGACTTGTGATTAGCCACGTCTAACAATCTTTGCACTGTGGATGAATAAACAGTTAGTCTAATTTTTCCGACCAGTCACAGCACCTCTCTCACTCATCCATACCTCCTCACTGCCGTTCTCTCTCACAGAAACAAAGAAAGTCAACAGCACAATACAGGCCCTTCAGCCCACAAAGCTGTGTCGAACATGTCCTTACTTTAGAAATCACCTAGGGTTACGACTGTTTACTATTTCCCCTTTATGCTGCCTGTCTCCGAGGTTCCTCCAGCATTTTGTGTCTGTGTTGCTTGGATTTCCAGCATCCACAGATTTTCTCCTGTTTTTTGATAAAAACAAAAGCGGGGTCACGTAAAATAGCAAGAAAACAGAGGGAAGCTGGAACATTGGAAAGCTTTTACATAACCAAAAAAAAAGACACACAGGAGAGACAAGATGAATAATTAAGGTAAGTGAGCCAATAATATCAAGAGCTGTTCATATATATAAATAGTAAAAGACAGGCAAGTTGAGTGGGTTTCAGTGAGATGTGCCGCCCCACCACCCGCATTCAATAAACTTAGGTCAGTGCAGGAGTACAGGCCCAAGGATGGCAAACGATTCTCATAACTTAACCCCTTCATTCCCGGAATCAGCATCTTGAACATCCTCTGGACTCTCTCCAACGACAGCACACTTTTTCCGAGATATGGGTCCCAAATGCTTTAAGTGTGGCCTAATAGGGTCTTATAAACTACCGGCATTATCTCCTTGCTTATATCTTCCACTTTACTCTAAATCAATGCCAGCGTTACATTTGCCTTTTTACACAGGCTCATCCTGTAAATTAACCTTCTGGGAGTCTTGCCCGAGGACTCATATTTCCCTCTGTACTTCTGTTGTTTGAACCTTCTCCCCAATCAGATAATAGTTCACTATTGTTCCTTTTGCCAAAAAGCACCATGGTACATTTCCCAATATTGTATTCCACCTGTCACATGTTTGCTCATTCTTTAAATTTGCCTGTGTCCTGCTGCAATCACATTGCTTTCTCAGCACTACCAATGCCTCCTCCTATCTTTCACAAATTTGTCCCATAGCCCGAACTTCGGACGGGGTCCACGTCCGGATTACCTCGGTTGTGTCAATCATAATTTTTCAACAGTGAAAACCAGGATCTAATTCTGACTTCGCTTGTTTTGTGTTTCTCCGATTCGTCCAACCACACAAGTTACTGGTAAAAGGAATCACATATCTATTATATCCACTTTCCAAACAGACCTGATCATCCGGGGAGACTGACGACACCAGCGGATCTCCAAAGAATTTCTTTACTCATTCAATCTTCTGGTTTTTAATGGAGATTCCTTCCGGACAGATCTTCTGGAATTTTTTGAACAAGTTACACGCAGGTTAGATTCAGGAGAATCGTTGGGTGTTGTGTTCTTGGAGTTTCAGAAGGTGCCTCTCGTGAGGCTGTATAACCAGTTAATATTCAATGGCGTAAAACCATAATTGTAGGAGTAGAATTAAACCATTTGTTACATCGAGTGTGCTTCGCCATTTCATCATGTCTGATCCAATTTTCCTTTCAGCTCCAGTCTTCTGTCTTCCACCCACACCCACTCATGTCCTGAACAATCAGGAATCTATCACACTGTGCATTAATTATACAGAAACGCTTGGACTCCACAGATCACTGTAGTAAGGAACTCCACTGATTCACCACTCTCTGGCTGAAGGAATTCTTCCTCAATTCCGATTTAAAAGGATTGCCTCCCGTAAAATCCTCTCCACTCCCACTCTATCAAGGCCTTTCACTATTCGATAGTTTTCAAAGAGGCCACTCTTAATTTTTCTGAATTCCAGTGAATACAGACCCATAACGATCAAACATTCTTCAGATGGCACGCCATCCAATCCTGGAATCATTTTCGTGTAACTGATTTGAACCATCTCTCCAGTCAAACACATCTAAGACAACGGGCCGTAAACTGCTCATAACACTCCAGGTGAGTGAGGCCTCACCAGTTCTTTATAAATTGTCCGCATTATCTTCTTGCTTTTATATTCTGGTTCTCTTGCAATCCACGTTCACATTGCACGCCTTCTTCACCGCAGACTCAACCTGCAAATTCCCCTTTATGGACTGTCACACAGGACCTCCCGGGTCTCTTTCCCCCTGAGATACTGTTTGTATTTTCTCTCCATTTAGAAAAGTATCAATGCTTTCATTTCTTCTACCAATGTGCATGACCAGAGACGGTACTACCTTCCATCTGGCATTTCTTTACCCATTCTCCTAATCTATGTCGGTGCTTCTGTCGCCGCTCTACTTACACAAAGCTCCCTGCCCATCCACCTGTCTTCATATCGCCTGCAAACATTGTAAGTAAAGGCGATGAATACAATCACTGAAAACATTGACATGAAACGTAAGAAGAATCAGTTCCAACATGGAGCCCTGTGGATCTCCACTCTTCACCGGCAATCATCGTTTCGCTTAATTGACAGTTTACCCAGGTTCATGAAAACTTAGTCGGCTGTGCACATTCACGTGCTGATTTAGCTCAGTCAATAAATACAAACTCCTTCTGTTACTAACTGATCGCTATTGCTGATGGGTAATACCTGTAACGCATTGTCTCAATTGTGAAAGCTACATCTGCATCATCCAAAAGTCAGCACGTAGTAGCATTAAACAATGAGGCCGACACAGCAATACTGATGTCAGTCTCCAGAACGCCTTGATAGTTCACAGGAATAGAGTGGCTGGAAAGTTCACACGAATTGAGAAGTAGGTGTGTGAGGTTTGCTCGTGCCTCAGGGTTTAGCAGCCGGAGCTGAGAGCAAAAGGAAATAAAAACGTGCAGCAGCAATAATACCATTGATAATAATTTACCTGATTACAAACAGGATATAAAATTGTAGCATCATACATCCCATAGCTATTCGACACTCACTGAGATAATCACAATATAATTACAGAAGAGCAGAAAGTATGCCGTGAGGGTGTGAAAATATGTAAAGATAACTGATAATAGATTCTGTAATTCTAAATCAAGCCCGAATGAATATGTGAAAGCTTTCATGTTGTTATGTTGACTATAAAAATCATTCAATTCTGCCCCACACTAGAGAAACATGTCATTTGGACTGGACAACCAGAGAACATTAAACACAATGAAAGGTGCAATAGAGCGAGTAGAGCAGCAAGGTCCGATACTCCCGATGGATGGAAATGAGACAGATAAACTCCTGGGATATCAAAATGCAAACGAATTGGATCATAGTGTGACAAATGGAAATAAATCACTTCAGGGCTTAAAAAAATGTGCCAGAAAGAGCTCAATAGTGAAAATAGTGAGAACAAAGGCAACAAACAGATTTGCTGCAAATACATTATATATATTCTTCTCAAAACCAATCTGGAAAAATAGATGAAGAAAAATAACAACTGAAATGCAAATTTTAGAAAACACTACATACACTTGAGCGCACTTACCTCGGGCATAGGCGGAAGAGGAATGACAGACGTAATAAGTTTACACACTAGTCAGATTAAACTTCGAAAGATAACTTTTCATCAAGGAAGACAGGATTTAGTGAGCATGTGGAATTCTGATATGGATACCACACCATTAAACTTAAATGCAAGCACAATGTAGAAAAAATGACAAAATTATCACTTCGGAAGAAAGAGTTAACCAATGGAAGAACAGGACCCTCTGGGGAGGACATCCCCACGATCTGAACAGAGTCGATGTCGACAAGGAAACGTCGAAGGTTTGGCTCAGAGTTGGAGTCCTTTTCCCAGGAACGGGGCAACACAAGGTTTATGAGCTCTGAACCAATATAAAATACAGAAGAAAAGAACAACAAATTCAAGCCGACAAAGCAGAAACAATCGATCGCAGCACAGGATCCTGCAGCAGATTAACTCAGTTTGATCACTGATACAGGGGAAATCAGGTGGCAAGCGTCATTCACCAAGTTCTTGCTTTAAAGTGCTAACCCATAAAAGGCAGCGTACGTTACTACAAATAGAACCTGATTCAACAACAACTTATAGCCATTCCAGACACACACAACTTTCGTAAATCAAAATAAAATAAAAAAACACCGGCAATGTGCTGACTTAAAGGAGAAGATTGAAATGCTATTGCAAATGATCAGGGTATAAGAGCATAAGACAAAACTGCAGGGTGAATTCTATCATGTGGTAGAATTTACCAGAGGATGGTAATAGGTAGTGGCCTCTCTAACTGGAGGTCTGCAGTTACAGGTGTACCACAGTACTTCCGTTCATTGCACAACACCGAATCGACAACAGCTGATCCCGCAGTTCGCTCAACCAGAGCTGGTCGAAAAGCCATCTCGGAGGCATTCCGGAAATCCCCCCTGTTTGGATCTGGCACCAACCTCATTTTCCCAATCTACCTGTATATTGAAATCGCTCATGATGATCGGAACATTGCCCGCTTGGCATGCATTTTCTATCTCCCGTTGTCATTTGCAAACCACATTGTACTCTGGTCTGGACGTCTGTATATAACTCCCATCAGGGTCTTTTCTTTATTTTCGCAGTTTGTTAATTCCACCCACAATGATTCAACACCTTTCAACACTACGTCACCTATTTTTTTATGATTTGATTTCATTTTGTTTTTACCAACAGTGCCACACCAACCCCTCAGCCTATCTGCCTGTCCTCCAAATACAATGTGAACCCTGGGACGTTAAGCTCCCAGTTAAAATCTTCTCTCAGCCACTGTTCAGTGATGCCCACAACTCCTTACATGCCGATCTGTAGCTGTGCTACAAGTTCATCTCCCTTATTCCAAATACTGTGCGCGTTCAAGTATAACATCTTTCGTCCTGCATTCACCCTTTTCGATTTTGTCCACCTTTTGCATTGCAACGTCCTATTGATTGCAATTTTCCCTCTGATCAGCGTCTCTTTCTTAAGACGTCTGTCTACCCACTGGCTCTGTAATGCGACCAGTTCATCATCTGCACGATCAATTTGGTTCCAATCCTCCGCCAGATTAGCTTAGACCCTCCCGAACAGACATTGTCTAGTATACATTGTCCAATAGTAATATTCACAACTGGTCTCATCCCAATGACACCATGCATTAGTATTAAAGAATTAGACTTACACAGCAATAGACTTGTAAATCTCCAGAAAGCCACAATACTAAGCAACTCCAGAATAAGTGTCCTCGGCTATGCACATACAGCAAGTTGGACCAGCTTGAGCTGAAAAAAAAACTAAATAAAAATCAGAATGAAAGAGTTCATTATGCTTGAGATAGACGGGGTTGGTAATGCTGATTAACTCCCAGTACATAAAAATTTTCTCAATGGTGTTTCTCTCAAGCAACCTCTGAGTTGTGTACACCGTCTAAACAAGCCCAGCTCCTGGCCTTCACGTGAGGTTTAACTACTGATCCCGGTGGAACCATTTCTATTGACAGGATGAGGAGCAAAGGTGGCTCACCATGGTTTCGGACGGATGGGGCTTGTCAGCCGGGGTTGGCACTCATCACATGATGGAAAATTCTGTTCTCAAACCTACGACTAAACCCAGTCCTGGGGAAAGCCTCGGTGGCAAACTACGAGGAAAAGTCTGGAGTAACAGCTACGGGGCAACAACGTGCTCTGCGTGTCCTGTTGCAATGGCTTTGCATATTGGCTTGTGTATCAGGGAGACAACTCGGTCGCATCATCCATGGTTCACACTGGCCAGCGGAGGGAGTCAATAATAATGCAAAACCGTAAGTAAGTAAGTAAATTAATGAGTGAATGAATGAATAAATAGATAGATAGATAGATAGATAGATAGATAGATAGATAGATAGATAGATAGATAGATAGATAGATAGATAGATAGATAGATAGATAGATAGATAGATAGATAGATAGATATAGAGAGAGAGAGATAGATATAGAAAATTAGACAGAAAAATAGAAAACTTGATAGATGAATACATCACATCAATATTACGTGAACATGACTTTCAGAGCCATTGAAAGTGTTTCCATGGTTGTGGAATCTGTTCAGTTTTGCGATGAGTGAAGTAATCCACGTTGTTCCAGGTGCGTGATGGTCGGAGTGAAGAACTGTTCCTAAACTTGGTCTTGTGTCTTTTTCCGATGGCAGCCGGGGTAAAAGAGAATCACCTGGAAGGTGGGCGCTCCTGATTATGCCTTCCGCTTCCTTGTGACGTCACACGTTGTAGATGTGTCGCTGGTTTCCTGTGTTTTCACCTGTCGGGTGTGTGGGGCTTTTCCTGTGATGGGATGGGATGCATCCACTACCTTGTGTAGGTGTTGCCGTTCTGCGGCATTGGTGTTCCCATACCGGGCCGCCATGCAACCGGATCAATACTGCACTCAGTGCGGAGATTTATAGCGCAGTACAAGCCCAGATTAGCAAACCAGAATCAGAATCAGGTTTATTATCACCGGCATGTGACGTGAAATCTGTTAACTTAACAGCAGCAGTTCAATATAATACATAAACTAGCAGAGATAATAATAAAAATAATAAATAAATTACAACATAATAATAAACAAGTGAAAGGATCATCAAAAATTTGTTAAAAAAGAACAGAAATATTGTATATTAAAAGGTGAGGTAGTGTCCAAAGCTTTCAAAGTCTATTTAGGAATCGGATGGCAGAGGGGAAGAAGCTGTTCCTGAATCGCTGAGTGTGTGCCTTCAGGCTTCTGTATCTCCTCCCTGCAGGTAACAGTGAGAAAAGGGCATGCCCTGGGTGCTGGAGGTCTTTAATAATGGACGCTGCCTTTCTGAGACACCGCTCCCTAAAGATGTCCTGGATACTTTGTAGGCTAGTACACAAGATGGAGCTGACTAGATTTACAACCTCCTGCAGCTTCTTACGGTCCTGTGCAGAAGCCCCTCCACACCAGACAGTGATGCAGCCTGTCATGCCAAATCGCTGCAAACTCCTAATAAAGTACAGCCGCTGTCTTGCCTTTTTAATGACTACATCAATATGCTGGGACCAGGTTTGATCCTCAAATATCTTGGCACCCAGGAACTTAAAGCTGCTCACTCTTTCTACATCTGATCTCTCTATGATGATTGGTGCGCTTTCCCTCGTCTTACGGTTCATTATTGTAAAACTCAAAATCAAATTTCAACATGCTTTCATTCTCACAATCTGCCGGCGTGTTGGTTCCACCGCATTTGGGTCTCCCGAGGTCTGTCACGGGTCAGGTGTCTGAGAACTGGATGGTTGCAAATGAATTCTGTTACTTAAGAAAGTTTCTGGGACTAAGTCCTTGAACGCGGCGTCAGAAGTGGGTACATTATTAGCAAATATTCAACGAGATCAAAGATGTAGATATTTGGTTAGACCGGGTCTGAATAGGTCTCTGCGTGTTAAGTCATGCCTCACCAATCTTACAAGGTTTTTCGCGGAGTTGACCAGGAAAGCTGATGAAGGAATTGCGGTGGTGTATGTCCGCCTAGATTTTAGAAAAAGCCTTTGTCAATTCCGGCCTGAGAGGTTAGTCCGGAGTGTTCCGTCTTTTGGCACTGTGGAAGCGGTAGTAAATTTGATGCAACATTGGCTTACAACAGGGGTTCCCTTTCTTGTATCCAATGACACCTCGGTTAATCGTAGGGCTCCATGCAATAAAACTATTGGAAACCCTGTCCTAGAGACAGAATCCAGAGGGTGGTAGTAGGTAGTGGCCTCTCTAACTGGAGGCCTGTAGTTACTGGTGTACCGCAGGTGCTGCTCTGGGTCCATTGTTGTGTGTTATATAGATCAACAATCTGACCGACAGTCTGATAAATTCACACTGCAGATTTGCGAATGATCCCAAAATTGGATGAGTGGTAGACACGAGAGTGGCTGATAGTCTTGAATACAGGTCAGTGTGTGGTGTATCACTTTGGAAGGATAAACCGTGGTAGGACTTACAGTGTAAAAGGTGGGGGGGGGGGGCATTGAGTACTGCAGAATAACGGGGGACCTGGGAAGACTGATCCATAATCCCTTGAAGGTGGCGTCGCAGGCAGATAGGGTTATAAAGAGAACTATAGGGACATCGACCATCTGACATCGAAGCGACGAGTACAGGGGTTGTGATGCTATGCTGAAGTTGTATAAGTCGTTGGTAATGCCTAATATCGGGTATTGTATGTGTTCTGGTCACCAACCTGCGTGAACGATATCAATAATTTTGACGGAGTACATAGAAAAATTAGAAGGATGATGCCGGGTCATGAGGAGGGGAGTTGGAGGGAAGGTTTGAGTAGGTTAGGAAGAGGTTCGCATTCACCCAAGCGTTGGAGTGAGAGGGAAGGTTTTTAAGAGATGTTCCAATTTATGAAGGGTGTAGATAGCGTAGATACAAGCAGACATTTTCCACTGAGGTTTGACTATAGTGAGCTACGGGTGAAAGGTGAAATATATCCGGGCAATATGCGGCGAGACATCTTCTTGAGGCAGCGAGAGTGTGGAACGGGCTTCCAACGGAAATGGCGGATGCAGGACCGATTTCAACATTGAAGAGGAAATTGGATCCGACACGAATAGGAGGGTTATGGACGACATGGTCCAGGTGCAGTGTCCACGGGTCTAGGGAGAGGATCAGTTCGGCGCTGGAGGATGAGCAGAAGAGTCTGTTTCAGTGCCGTACTGCTCGATGACTCTGTGACCAAATGCCACTGCGGGATGTTCCCCAGCGGGGTAACGGTACTCCCGTCAGGCTGGGTGTGGCGAGGCATCAATATGGGACCACTGACCATTTCTCTCATAGTCTGCTGTAGGCAGAAATAATTACCGCATTTTTGTGCAATTCTAGTCAGTCTTAAGCAATGATTTGGCAAAACAACATATTATATTCCAAAAAGCAACTTGGATTTAACCTCTGAATTTGGCGACTCTTGATCTGGCCTTGAGAAAGCTCAGAAACTCCGGTGACTGAATCTATGAGCGACCGGCACGATGGTGAAAGAACTCCATGCAATAAAAACAATAGGAACCCCTGTTTCGACACAGAATCCAGAGAGTGGTGGGAGACGGTGGCCTCTCTAACTGGTCCTGTAGTTACTGGTGTACCGCAGGTGTTGCACTGGGTCCATTGTTGTGTGTCATATATATGAGTGATCTGACTCATGAGATGATAAACTGAATCTGCAGATTTGAAAATGATACAAATATTGGATAAGCAGTAAACAGCAAGAGCAGCTAATGGTCTTGAATACAGGTAAATGTGTGGTGTATCAGTTTGGGGGGGGGGGAGACAAACAGTGGTAGGTCTTACGCAGTAAAAAGTAGGGCATTGAGTAGTGTGGTATAACAGAGAGACCTGGGAAGACCGATTCATAATTCCCTGAAAGTGGCTTCACAGGCAGATCGGGTCGTAAAGAGAACTGCTGACACACTTGATTTTAAACATCAAAGTAATGTGTACAGGAGCTGTGATGCTGTGTTGAAGTTGTATAAGGCGTTGGCAATGTCCTATATCGAGTATTGAATGTGTGTTCTAGACACGTACTTTCATGGACGACATCAATGCACGTAGAGAAGTTAGAAGGATGATGCCGGGACTGGAGGGCGGGAGTTAGAGCTAAAGATTAAGTAGGTTAGGAATAGGTTCGGGTTCCCTCAAGCGTTGGAGGAAGAGGGAGCGTTTTGGAAGAGAAGTTCCAGTTTATGAAGTGTATGGATAGCGTAAACATAAGCAGGCGTATTTCACTGAGGTTTGACTAGAGTAGTGAGGGACCGGTGAAAGGTGAAATATATCCGGGCAATATGCGGCGGGACATCTTCTTGAGGCAGCGAGAGTGTGGAACGGGCCTCCAACGGAAATGGCGGATGCATGACCGATTTCAACATTGAAGAGTAAATTGGATCCGACATGAATGGACGGCATGGTCCAGTTGCAATGTCCACGGGACTAGGGAGAGGGTCAGTTCCGCACTGGCGGATGAGCAGAGCAGCCCGTTTCAGTGCCGGACTTCTCCATGATTCTGTGCTTTGTGACTCGGTTACCGCATACAACTGCGGGATGTTCCCCAGCGGGGTAAGGGTACTTCCATCAGTCTGGGTCTGGCGTGGCATCAGTATGGGACACTAACCATCTCTCTCATAGTCTGCTGTAGGCAGAAATAATTACCGCATTTTTGTGCAACTCTAGTCAGTGAATTAAGCAATGAATGAGCAAAACAACATTTTATTGCACAAAGCTACTTGGAATTAACTTTTGAATTCGGCGGCTCCTGACTTGGCCTTGAACAAGCTGAGAAACTCCTGTAAAAGCATCTATGAGGAACCTGCACGATGCTGGAGGAACTTGTCATGTAGGCAGTGTCAGTGGAGGAATATGGACAGATGACCTTTTGGGTGGAGGCACCTTATCTTCGCTTTCATAGAATCCATAGTATACCTGTCGTCGAGGAGGAGAGCGCTGCACACAATTAACCATTTCATTCTCATGCACATACAAAGGGGTTCGACAGTTAGTGCCAGAAGGCTCCCTGATATACCATTAATCTCCTTTCCCCGGCAATCAGATATAGAAACAGCTGTAATTCCAAACCACTGTACGGCCAAAATCTCAGTTATTGATGCTGGTTTCAGAATGTTGCTTTCTTTCGAAAGCGTCTCCCCGGATGTTCCTAATGTCCGGTGGCTGAATTGACGCAGAATTATATTCTCATGCACATAGAAAGGGGTTCGACAATTACTGCCAGAATCCTCCCTGATTTACCATCAATCCGCATTCCCCGGCACTCATATTTGCGCCGCTCTAATCTGAAGCCACTGCACGCCCGAAAGCTCAGTTACTGATGCTGTTCATAATGCTGCGTTCTTTCCAATGCGTCTCTCCTTGGACCGTCACTCTGTTCCTGATGTGCTGTAGCGGAAGTGACGTAATTGGCCTGTTGTAAATTATGTTTCATGAAATGTCAAAGAACCCCTGTCCCCTGCTTCTCCATATTTCTCTGTCTAAACACGAGAACAGCGTGTTTCAGGAACAGCTCTCTTTCTATATCCTGATACTTCGCTGTGCACGCGTATTGATGTTCCACTGCGCAGTTCATCTCTGTTTAGCTCCTTAATATGTACTTTTTCCCTGAATTAATTTCTTTCTGAAATCTAACTTCGAAAATCATCTGGTGCCTCTGTAATATCGTTACTGGTACTTATTTGCATAAAAACCGATGTTGACACAATATTTTCTGTTTTTCTCTGTCTGGTACAGCAGCGGACAATGTCTGTAATGCTGGGATCATTGATTTGCATTTCGCGCCGCATACTCGCCAACATCTGTGTTTGCGACTGACTCCGGTAACAGTGCAAACAGTGAGGGTTTGCGCCAGAAATCATTCATGTTAATGTCCAGTAAAAAATAAATCCCCGCAAGCAAAGTGACAGTGAATCACATGAAAGGTGCGTCATCACGGGGAAGTGACAAGACAGAGACTCCACTCGCAATGTGAGAGTGGAATCAGCGCTGATGAGGTGGACTCACCCACAGGATTACAGACACCTGTCGTCACCAGCGATGCGCAGATAATGTCCTGTCATTACACGGAGTAGTTTGACAACATCGCATCTGGTGTTGCCATCCCAGCATCGGCCGTCTCTTGAGGCTTCATGACAGGTGTTGCGTTCAGTTCAATGAAATCAGGCGTGTTATTTCCCCACTGGCATTACGGTTCGCTAGAGCAGAGATATTTTTGCTAACTAGCGGTAATTAGCACCAGTCACTGTACAAGTTGTTTTCATTATTGGTGACCGATTGCTCTATAAAAGTACGTCATTCTGAGCTTCAGCTACATTGAGGATGGAAACATCCAGACGCGGTGGACTCTCAACAACGTGTGATCCGTGAAGAGTTTTACCCAGTAGGCGCCAAGGAAATTTGCTCTCTGGGTGTTGTTATAACTGTTTGAGTTCATTTACTGGCTACTTACAACTTTTATGAAATTTAGAAATTGGGAACATTCCAAACGGAACAGCCTTGGATTAACAATGTTTCTAGAGAGTGCTATTTGTTACACAGTCATTGTAACTGTCGGCATCCCGGGTAAGTACTTCTTGATTGTTTATGCGGAAGCACAGACCTCACGCCGCCCTCAGTTACTGCTGATGTGATTTTAATGGGTGTTCATTAAAAATCCTAAAAATGTTGTTCCGTTCCTCTCAACCTCCTGCCTTGTTGTTGTTTTAACCTGGTTCATGCATACTTGTCACTGGAACTGCTTTACCAATTTCTACTAAAAAAAATTCTCTTCCCTCTTTCTGAAAGTAAACTCATACATTCCACTTCTATTCCTCCAGACACTGTTCAATTAATGGCCGTTCTATTTTCTATTCTTCGACAATTCCCATTTTTTTCCCGTCACCAAATTCTTATCTGCGTTCCTTGGTGTCAGCACCGTTCCCTCTAAGATGCGCGGGTGCGCAGCCTCGCCATAATTGAGACTCCCCCGCGAACGTGGCATTTATGGACAAGCAGCTGGAATTTATTTTACACCATGTTAACATTATTTTGAAATTATGCTAAAAATCTTTCGAAATATTTGGTAATATAATTATGAAATTCTCTGGAATTAACTGTATTAATGAATATAATCCATAAATGTGCTAAACTCTAAAGGTACCACATTTACATTGAAAAATTATAAGTTCAGCGTACTTGTATTTACATTGCTTCATGTTACAACACTGTCAAAAATGGTCACAATAAAGACAGAATGGAACTCAGTCGCTCTCTGTTAAGAAACTACCAACGCCGTCCCGTCAGAACATTTTACATTTGCATACTTCCTGTCAATTGTGACTGCCCGACAGTGTTTACGTGTGTTGTGAGTTATGTTTTGTCATCGTTTGACTTGAATATTACAGATTTAAAAAAAACATTACAAGTGCCGAGCACTTTTAAGACCGGGTAACAATGTTCTGCTCAGAGCAATGGTTTGTCCCCGGATCAGTAAAATAAAACAGAGGGAAGGTGGCTGCGGTGCAAGGTCTTGTTTTCAGAATCTGACCCTGCAATCGAATAGTAACTCGGACTTTCGGAAAGAAGCGTAGATGTGCACTTCAATTACACTACCCCTCTCCTTGGAGATACCGCGCTTGGAGTTCTGTGAACAGTCTTGGTCGCCCTGTTATAGGAAAGGCAGAAGTCCGCTGAAAAGAGTGCAGTCAGTATTCACAAAGATGCTGCAGGGACTCTCGGGTTTGAGTTACAGGGAGAGGTTCGGCCGAGTGGCATTTTAGTGAGGGCAGAAATGTAGCTGGATTACGAGCGACGTTTCCTCACATAGAAGTTGCTCTGTGTATTGAACAGCCTGAGAAAGGAAATGGGAGCAACAGAGTCGTTAATACTATTTAAAATACAGGTGGACAGTTTGACGAATGTGATCCAATCACGAACAACTGTATCAGGTGGCGATGTCGGTCGGCATGGAGATATTGGGCCGAAGGACCCGTTTCTATGCTCCATCATTCCTGGACTCTGCTCATAGCTGCTGCATCCGTGAACGTGAAGAGATTAATGTGAGCATGCGCAACTGTAAAACGCTTTATGCTACGGTCACGTGTTCAAACAAACAAAGTATCTTTTTACTTCCACTGATAATGTCCAGCGGAGATGAACGATGGATTTTATTTCAAGAGAACAATTGGAGGCTGCATTTCTGCAAAAAAAAACCGTTTGAATTACTTTATTCTTATTTTTGGTCCTTTTTATTTCACTGCAGTTAACCTTGCGGCAATCATCATTCTCAGCCGAGGAAAATGCGGTCTCTCCAAATGTGTGACGCGGTACCTGGTGGCGATGGCTGCGGCGGATCTAATGGTGGTGATTATCGAAGTCCTGTCCTACAAGATGGGTCGAGCATACGGATTTCATTACGGAATCCTGGACACCGCTCCGTTCTGCCTTGTCCACTACGTCCTGTGTCACGTGGCCGTTGACTGTTCCGTGTGGTTTACTGTCGCTTTCACTTTCGATCGGTTTGTGGTCATTTGCTCCGCTAAATTTAAAGCGAAATACTGCACCCCCAGAATTGCGGGATTGGTGATTGGCGCACTATCGCTCGGTTTCCTTTTAAAAAACATCCCATTTTATTTCCTGTATATGAATGGAGCAGCGTTGTTGATAAATGGTAACTGGGTCTGTACCAATAGGCCCGCACTTCCTTCCTTGGGACCGTTTGAGGGGTTTTATTGGGTGGACCGTCTGCTGAATCCGCTACTTCCTTTCTTCCTCATTTTGACCCTCAATGCTCTGACCGTCAGACAGATACTGGCGGCGAGCAGAGTCCGCAGGGGGCTGAAGGGACGGGGAAGTTGCGGGAAACAGCGAGATCCGAAGATGGAGAGTCGGAGACAATCCATCATTCTGCTCTTCAGCCTGTCGGCGAGTTTCCTTCTCTGTTGGGCGACAACCACTCTGGTCTTCATTCTCATGCGATGCCTCTACACAGACCTGGAAACGTCTATCCGGCTTTTTCAGGCACATTTTTCGGGTTCTATGATTCAGAATTTCAGCAGTTGCACGAATACATTTATCTTCGGAGTGACCCAGACCAGATTCAGAGAGCAGTTGAAAGCTCTTCTTCTCTCCCCGGCTACTTTAGTTTTGAAATGTTTCAGTGACCTGTACCGCTCACATGAAAGGGTCAAATAATTTATCAATTTCGCAAAATAATCAGACCTGCTCTACAAGCGTATTAATGAATTGAACTCCCTGAAAACGTTACTTCTCACAGCCGTTTTGTCTGTCCGTTATTTCAGAAGAAAACCATTTATATTTCTATTATAGATTAGATAGCTCGGGTTATTAGATAGCTCTTCTGTTAAATGTATTTTAACTTGCACATTAAATCACCCTAATATCCGTTATTACAAATACACAGAAGTGCCCATTATCTAAACTTGAGTCTGCCAGTCCCTACATCCATTCTCTTTCTCTCGTGTTTGGAGATTTTCCTTCAGTTAAATTTCCGCTTCGCCAGCTGTATTAGCACGTTACTGTGGAGACTTATTGTCTCTATTTTTCTGTCTGGCTGAAGGTATTCAGTTTTAGCAAGCGTCGAAGCCCCAGTGTACGGATCAGATATGATTTTGCCTCGGCCCTACTCGTCGATGATTTGACACCACGTCGGTACACATTTCATTTTGTCCTGACGGTATTTTCATATAATAAATGCAAGTTGACCTTGCTTTAGCAGGTTTGCAACTCTGACCCTTTACAGTAATGATGTCCAATATCAGAATACTAGAAGCAAATTAAAGGACTTTACGTTTTATACATTCCACATATATTTTCACCATTCCCACACTGATTTCGAGCCATTATTATGCGAAATGCTTCACAGCGCCAGTGACTTCCTGTTTCGTACATTCCGGTTGTTCATTCATTTCCGCAGAATGCTGTGTGGTGATGGAACTGAACTGTGAGCTGTTTGCTGCATCTGGTGTGGCAAGGTGCCGGGTTGTAAGCAATCACTGTGAATTGATATCTCTGGGTCTGTACCCGCTGGAGTTCAGCAGAACGAGTGGGGATTTGATTGAAACCTTTGGAGTGCTGCAATGCCCTGACACAGTAGATATGGAGAGGAGTTTTCCAACAGTGGGGAGCCTACGACCGGTCAGCACTGCTTCAGATTGAGGGACCTTCATTTGGAACACAGATAAGGATTTAATTTTTCATTTCGCCAGAGGGCGGAATTCATTGGCACAGCCGGCTCTCCAGGTCACGTCATTAGGTACATTTAAGCCGGAGATTTGTAGCTTCTTGGTTAATCAGGGCGTCAAATGTTCTCAGGAGAAGGCAGGAGAATAGGGTTGAAAAAAGGATAATATATCACTTAGAATGGAATAGCAAAGCGGAATGGATTGACCAAATGGCTCAATTCTTATATGAGGGTTTCAATGGTCTGTTCTGTTTCAACGACACACCACATGTTTGTTACGTCCTCCAAACCTGTACTTGGAGTGTTACGTACTCGTGACACGTGACAGTGGTACCCTTGTCACGTGACTAGGGTTGAAGTTATACTGGACTTGAGGCAATGGTCTTGTGATGGTGGAGTGACGTCATTTTCCCGCCAGTAGAGGTCATGTGACAGGTTTTTTTTACAGGGTATAAAAGGAAGACCCCACCCTGTGGGGAGGGGCAGTTCGTGGCTGGATTTGACATGTTGACTTCAGACTTCATGCCACTGCGTGATTTAATGTGATGACGCAGTTTAGTTGAAAAATGAAGTTTTATCTAATGCCTAAAGTTTAAAAGGTCATTGCCAGCAGTTTCTTTACTGTGGAGAGTGAAGATAAAAGTTCGGAAGTTAAAGATCGAGGAGAATCGATTTTCGACGGTGGATTGGGTTCGACCTTGTGTGATCCTCATTCGGAAGGATTTCGTTGACTGTTCTCGTGTTAATCTCTGCGGGATTGCAGGAGATTGAGGACAGAGTGTGGAAGAAGAGGTCAGTGCCTTTAAACCGTTACGTTTCATAAAATTCTAGGTGGGAAGAGTTCGACGCCGGGGATTGAAGGAGAACGACGTGGAAGAGAATTTAAATCGCCTTAAAAAGTCTCTCCTTTTAAATGGACTGAGCATTTTGAACTTTTGGCAATATCGCTTTAAAGAACTTTTTTTTCCAACATCGCTTTTAGAACTGTTTGAGCTGCATCGCTTTAAGAACTGTGCAGCTGCCGCACAGCAGCTGTTTTCCGGTTACGTTAGTGTTTGTTTACTTTTGGGGGGTTTGTTTTCAGTGTTTAATAAACGTGTTATTTGTTATAGAAACCCTTGCCTAACTCACATATATTTATTGTTGCCTGAATACGTAACAGGAGTTTAAACTGTAAATCCGAAATCAAACAGCTGATTACTATCTGACGTTTCTGCGGGGCTGAATATATAATGAATAATTCTCCATATTTTAACCAAGATACTGTTGAGAAATTAAATATTCATGTGTGATTCTTTATGACGTGAATTTCATCATTCATTTTCCAGAGCTCGATGTCTCCCTGTCGCTAATTAGATTGCCATAACGAGTTGATGTCGCGCATTCACAGGAAGTGCGGCTCCACAGAAACCAAGGCAAACCACGAGATGCCGCTGTTTCTCTGGACTGGTGAAAGATTTCCACTGAACTTCCACAGATGTCAGCAGCAAGAGCATTTTGTTTTCCGTAAACATGAACGAGAAAGGGAAGAACTTTGGGAGATCATAACCGTGATATAGTGGAAGGTTAAAAGAATATCGGAAAATATGGCAGATTAATTTAAATACTGAAGATTGTGACTCCCAATAATACAACACGCCTCGTGCATGACATTCCCGCACTGACTACGCGTGTCTCCCAGTCAGATCCAGTTTCGGCATCTCTTAGCTTCCACAGACACCACAACTCCACCTTTAGCCCCTTCCTGTCACCCAGCGTCTTCCGTACGAGCTGTACCTATTGATCCCCATCTCTCCACCACTGACCATTCCCTCTCACCACGCTCTCATTAAATACACCCTTTTTCCAACAGTTCCCAATGACCATACGCCACGTCGCCCTATTAATCTCTGACTCCGCAATCCCTTAACAGTCCCTACATTGACCAACTCTCACAGCGACGTCTCCACGAACCGCGCACACACATTCAGATCGAATTCCCTTTACTCCTCACGCGGGAAAAACAGCTTCACTGACCTCCTCCTCAACCCCAGACTCCACGGCCCCCACCGCCTTCAGCAGCATCCACGGCCTCCACCTCCCCACCAGTCAGCAGGGCCACCACCTCCCCACCAGTCAGCAGGGCCCACACCGCCTTCAGCAGCATCCACGGCCTCCACCTCCCCACCAGTCAGCAGTGCCTCCACCTCCCCAACAGTCAGCAGGGCCTCCACCTCCCCACCAGTCAGCAGGGCCCACACCTCCCCACCAGTCAGCAGGGCCCACACCGCCTTCAGCAGCATCCACGGCCTCCACCTCCCCACCAGTCAGCAGTGCCTCCACCTCCCCAACAGTCAGCAGGGCCTCCACCTCCCCACCAGTCAGCAGGGCCCACACCTCCCCACCAGTCAGCAGGGTCTCCACCTCCCCACCAGTCAGCACGGCCACCACCTCCCCACCAGTCAGCAGGGCCCCCACCGCCTTCAGCAGCATCCACGGCCTCCACCTCCCCACCAGTCAGCAGTGCCTCCACCTCCCCAACAGTCAGCAGGGCCTCCACCTCCCCACCAGTCAGCAGGGCCCACACCTCCCCACCAGTCAGCAGGGTCTCCACCTCCCCACCAGTCAGCACGGCCACCACCTCCCCACCAGTCAGCAGGGCCCCCACCGCCTTCAGCAGCATCCACGGCCTCCACCTCCCAACCAGTCATCACGGCCTGTAGCTGAACTCCAGCGCCCACGGCCTCCACCTCTCACTCAGCCCCCATAGCCCTCACCTCCGCACCAGCTTCCTTTGACCGAGCGCATTAGCAACAGCTCCTTTGAGCACATTACCCCGGCACCGGAACACAGTCTCTGCACTTCCCTGCGATTACACACTGACCCCACTCATTCCCGGTTCCCACTGACCCCTCATCGCTCCAACAACCTCGACTGGTTACACCCCTCACGGTAGATTATCTCTGACAGCATACTTTCTCCACGCTCCAAAGAACAGCTGATCCGCCCAGCAGTTCCCACTGACCCCACATCGCTCCACGCCCCCAATAACCAAAAACTCAACACATCCCACTGACTGCACACCTCGTTCACGTTCCGATTAACACCACAACTCCCCCACTAGTTCCCAGTGATGCAGCACACTTCTACGTCCCGGATGGGTCCACACATACCCGGTTGTTTCTACTTACGGCCCAAGTCGGAATGTCCCGACACACCTACTAGTTCCCAGTGACACCACCCTTCCTCCGCGTTACAATTGTCATACAGTACGTAGTACAGTACAGTACAGTACGTAATTAAGAAGGCCTATGGGATGCTAGGCTTCATTAACAGTGGGATTGTGTTCAATAGTAGAGAGGTCATATTGCAACTCTACAAATCTCTGGTGAGACCGCACTTAGTATATTGTGTTTAATTCAGGTCACCTCATTATAGGAAGGATGTGGAAGCTATGGAGAGGGTGCAGAGGAGATTTACCAGGATGTTGCCTGGTTTGGAGAACAAGTCATATGAAGCAAGGTTAGCAGAGCTGGGACTTTTCTCTTTGGAGCGTAGAAGAATGAGAGGGGACTTGATAGAGGTCTACAAGATTATGAGCGGCTTAGATAGGGTGGATAGTCAGTACCTGTTTCCCAGGGCACCAACAGCTAGCACCAGAGGGCATATGTACAAAATTAAGGGAAGTTTAGGGGAGACATCAGGGGTAAGTATTTTACACAGATGGTTGTAAGTGCCTGGAATTACTTGCCAGGGATGGTGGTGGAGGCTAAAACATTAGGGGTACTTAGGAGACTGTTGGACAGGCACACGGATGAAAGAAAAATGGAGGATTATGGGTTAGTGTGAATTTAGTACTTTTTTTAAAGGATTAAATGGTTCGGCACAACATGGAGGGATGAAGGGCCTGTACTTTGCTGTAGTGTTCTATGGTTCTATAGCACCTTCACCATTTTCTACTGCCCTCAAATATTTCCACGTCACCAGTGATCACAGCCCTCTCCAGCAGACCCCACTCAATGTGATCCGCACATACGGCCCCAATGGCCACAAATCCCAGTTGTTTTCCACAGACTCTACCTCCCCATTTTCCAATACCCACATACGGCCCTCATTCTCGCTGACTCCATTCCTTCCCATCAGCTCATATTGCGACTATGCTTCCCCAGCAGACCCCATAGCTCCCAAGTGTCTGAGATTGACCACAGGCCTCTATTGAACACCACCCAGCTCATATCTCAGCCGTCAGACCCTGAAGCCGTCCTCATACACCACCTCCCCCGCAAGCACCGCGACTGCATCTCCACTCCCGCACTGGTTTGAAAAGCAAAACAAGATCCGTGTATCTAATCTTGATTCTACGGGCCCATAACCGCACAGCAGCCACTCCCACAGCACCCATCTGACTTCTCACGCTCAGCAGACACCCATTGCTCAACCACCACAGAACCCCACCACCCACCAGAAACATCCACACGAACAGCAACCCAGAGCACACCCGCACCCCCAGTCATCTAACAGACCGCACGCTGTTCCCTCGGGATCCGGTATCTGTGAATCCTCGGGAGGATGCCCTTCGGCATTTGGACCCACCCTCAGTCATCTAACTGACCTCACACTGCTCCCTCGGGATCCAGTATTTGTGAATCCTCGGGAGGATGCCTTTCTGCATTTGGACCCAGCGTCAGTCATCTAACTGACCTCACACTGCTCCCTCGGGATCCAGTATCTGTGAATCCTCGGGAGGATGCCTTTCGCCAAGTGTGCAATATTAAACTTCGGAAGGTCAAACCAAGGTAGAACGTACAAGAAAAATGCTAGTACACTGAGGAGTGCAGTAGAACAGAGGGATCTGGGAGTACAGATACATAATTCCCTAAAAGTGGCGTCACAAGTAGATAAGGTTGTAAAGACAGCTTTTGGTATATTGGCCTTTATAAATCAATGTATTGAGTATAAGAGTTGGAATGTTATGGTGAGGTTGTATAAGACATTGGTGAGGCCGAATTTGGAGTATTGTGTGCAGTTCTGGTCACCGAATTACAGGAAGGATATTAATAAGGTTGAAAGAATGCAGGGAAGGTTTAAAAGGATGTTGCCGGGGCTTGAAAAACTGAGTTATAGAGAAAGGTTGAACAGGTTAGGACTTTATTCCCTGGAGCGTAGAAGAATGAGGGGTGATTTGATAGAGGTGTAGAAGATTGTGATGAGTATAGATAGACTGAATGCAAGCAGGCATTTTTCCACTGAGGCTAGGGCTGAAAAAAAAAAACAGAGGTCATGGGTTAATGGTAAAGGGAGAAAAGTTTAAAGGGAATATGGGGGGGGGGGGTGGCGGGTGTGCTTCTTCACGCAGAGAGTGGTGGGAGTGTGGAATGAGCTGCCAGATGAAGTGGTGAATGCGAGCTCACTTTTGACATTTAAGAAAATCTTGGACAGGTATATGAATGAGAGGGGTTTGGAGGGATATGGCCCAGCAGCAGGTCAGTGGGACTAGGCAGAAAAAATGGTTCGGCACAGCAAAGAAAGGTCAGTTTCTGTGCTTTAATGTTTTATGGTTCCATGGTTGGATGGATACTGACCCTCCCTCTTTCTCTCCGTTCCCCATTCGGAATCAGATGATACTGACCCTTATCTCTTTGCTAAACCTGACTTGTGCTGATGCAATTTGCCTTTACTGCCGACGGGAAACTGCAGAATGACGCGCGAAGCATCACGGGTTCAAAATGTCGAGAGGCATCCTCCCGAGGATTCACAGATACTGGATCCCGAGGGAGCAGTGTGCGGTATGTTAGATGACTGAGGGTGGGTCCAAATGCCGAAAGGCATCCTCCCGAGGATTCACAGATACTGGATCCCGAGGGAGCAGTGTGCGGTCAGTTAGATGACTGGGGGTGGGTGAGAATGCCGAAAGGCATCCACCCGAGGATTCACAGATACTGGATCCCGAGGGAGCAGTGTGCGGTCAGTTAGATGACTGGGTGTGCGGGGTTGCTCTGGGTTGCTGTTCATGTGGATGTTTCTGGTGAGTGGTGGGGTTCTGTGCTGGTTGAACAATGGGCGTCTGCTGAGCGTGAGGAATCAGATGGGGTTGTGGGAGTGGCTGATTGCAGTTGTGGGCCCATAGTGTCAAGATTAGATACACGGATCTTGTTTTGCTGGTCAAGCCGGTGCGGGAGTGGAGATGCAGTCACGGTGCTTGTGGGGGAGGGGGTGTGTGAGGACGGCTTCAGGGTCTGACGGGTGAGATATGAGCTGGTTGGTGTTTGATAGAGGCCTGTGGTCAATGTCAAATGCCTGGGAGCTGTGGGGTCCGCTGGGGAGGAATAGTCGCAGTCTGAGTTGATGGGGAGGAGTGGAGTCAGCGAGAATATGGGCGGCATGTGGCCATTGGAAAATGAGGAGGTAAGAGTCAGTGGAAACCTATGTAGTGGGGTTTATGACATTTGGGGCCGTGTGGGCGGTTGAAATTGAGTGGGAACTGCTGGAGAGGGCTGTGATCACTGGTGACGTGGAATTAATTGAGGGCAGTGGGAAATGGTGAAGGTGTTGTAATGTCAGTTGTAACGCGGAGGAAGGATGGCGTCGCTGGGAACTAGCAGGTTTGTCGGGACATTCCGACTTGGGCCGTAAGTAGAAACAGCCGGGTATGTGTTGACCCATCCGGGACGTAGAAGTGTGCGGCGTCACTGGGGACTGGTGGGGGAGCTGTGGGTGGTAATCGGAACGTGAACGAGGTGTGCGGTCAGTGGGATGTGTTGAGTTTTTGGTTATTGTGGACGTGGAGCGATGTGGGTTCAGTGGGATGTGTTGAGTTTTTGGTTATTGGGGACGTGGAGCGATGTGGAGTCAGTGGGATGTGTTGAGTTTTTGGTTATTGGGGACGTGGAACGATGTCGGGTCAGTGGGATGTGTCGAGTTTTTGGTTATTGGGGACGTGGAGCGATGTGGGGTCAGTGGGATGTGCTGAGTTTTTGGTTATTGGGGACGTGGAGCGATGTGGGGTCAGTGGGAACTACTGGGCGGATCTGCCTTTCTTTGGAGCGTGGAGAAAGTATGCTGTCAGAGATAATCTACCGGGAGGGGTGTAATCAGTCGAGGTTATTGGAGCGAAGTGGGGTCATTGGGAACTTCGGGAATGAGTGGGGTCATTGGGAACTGCTGGACGGATCTGCCTTTCTTTGGAGAGTGGAGAAAGTATGCTGTCAGAGATAATCTACCGGGAGGGGGGTAACCGGTCGAGGTTGTTGGAGTGGTGTGGAGTCATTGGGAACTTCGGGAATGAGTGGGGTCAGTGGGTAATTGCATGTAGGAACAGAGACTGTGTTCTGGTGCGGAGGTACACATGGAAGGTTACTTAAGAAGGTTCTGTCGTTAGGTATTAATGCTGGAGTAATAAAATGGATACAGCAGTGGCTAGATGGGAGATGCCAGAGAGTAGTGGTAGATAATTATTTATCGGGATGGAGGCCGGTGACTAGCGGGGTGCCTCAGGGATCTGTTTTGGGCCCAATGTTTTTGTAATATACATAAATGATCTGGATGATTGGGTGGTAAATTGGATTAGTAAGTATGCTGATGATACTAAGGTAGGAGCTGTTGTGGATAATGAGGTGGGTTTTCAAAGCTTGAAGAGAGATTTATGCCGGTTAGAAGAATGGGCTGAACGTTGGCAGATTGAGTTTAATGCTGAGAAGTGTGAGGTTCTACATTTTGGCAGGAATAATCCAAATAGAACATACAGGGTAAATGGTAGGGCATTGAGGAATGCAGTGGAACAGAGAGATCTAGGAATAACAGTGCATAGTTCCCTGAAGGTGGAGTCTCAAGTAGATAGGGTGGTGAAGAAGGCTTTTGGAACGCTGGCCTTTGTAAATCAGAGCATTGAGTACAGAAGTTGGGATGTAATGTTCAAATTGTACAAGGCATTGGTAAGGCCAAATTTGGAATATTGTGTACAGTTCTGGTCACCGAATTATAGGAAAGATATCAATAAATTAGAGAGAGTGCAGAGACGATTTACTAGGATGTTACCTGGGTTTCAGCACTTAAGTTACAGAGAAAGGTTGAACAAGTTAGGTCTCTATTCATTGGAGCGTAGAAGGTTGAGGGGGGATTTGATCGAGGTATTTAAAATGTTGAGAGGGATAGATAGAGTTGACGTGAATACGCTGTTTCCATTGAGAGTAGGGGAGAATCAAACGAGAGGACATGATTTGAGAGTTAGGGGGCAAAAGTTTAAGGGAAACACGAGGGGGCATTTCTTTACTCAGAGAGTGATAGCTGTGTGGAATGAGCTTCCTGTAGAAGTAGTAGAGGCCAGTTCAGTTGTGTCATTTAAGGTAAAATTGGATAGGTATATGGACAGGAAAGGAGTGGAGGGTTATTGGCTGAGTGCGGGTAGGTGGGACTAGGTGAGATTAAGAGTTCGGCACGGACTAGGAGGGCCGGAATGGCCTGTTTCCGTGCTGTGATTGTTATATGGTTATATGGTAATGGGGTCAAAGGAGCTGTTGCTAATGCGCTCGGTCAGAGGAAGCTGCTGCGGAGGTGAGGGCTATGGAGGCTGGCTGAGAGTTAGAGGCCGTGGACGCTGGTGTTGTGGTGGAGGCCGTGGTGACTGGTGGGGAGGTGGAGGCCGTGAATGCTGCTGAAAGCCTTGGAGGCCGTGGAGGCTGGTGTAGAGTTGGAGTCAGTGAGGATGGTTGAACCGCGTGAGGATTAAAGGGAAATCGATCGGAATCTGTGAGCGCGGTTAGTGGAGACGTTCCTCGAGAGTTGCTCAATGTAGGGACTGTTGAGAGATTGCGGAGACAGAGATTAATAGGGCGGCGTGGCCACAGGGGTGCATCTTGTTGGGATCTGATGAGACCACTGGGAAAAGCTGATGGGAAGGATCAGAGCCATTGCCATGTGTCGATCGCGAAAGGGCGGGTTCAGAAGGAGGGCTCAGGGAGGCGGTGTCTGGTCTTGCAGTGTGTGTAAAACGTGTGGGGGTGTCGGTGATTTCAATGCGACGGGCCTGTGCTGATGGAGTTGACTCAGTGGGTTTTCGTGTGGGAGATCTGGGCTCAGGAGGAGTGGTTGTTGAGGAGACGTGTGGTCATTGGGAACTGGTGGAAAAAGGGTGTGTTTAATGAGACAGCATGGTGAGGGGGAATGGTCAGTGGTGGAGAGATGGGGGTCAATAGGTACAGCTCGTACGGAAGGCGCTGGGTGACAGGAAGGGGCTAAAGGCGGAGTTGTGGTGTCTGTGGACGCTAAGAGATGCCGAAACTTGGTCCCAGTAGGTACTGGGAGACACGTAGTGTGGGAGTGTCGTGCACAAGGCGTGTTTTATTATTGGGAGTCATAGTCTTCAGTATTTAATTTGATCTGCCATATTTTCCGATATTATTTTAATCTTCCTGTATATCACGGTTATGATCCCCCAAAGTTTTTGCCGCTCCTCGTTCATGTTTATGAAAAACAAAATGCTCTTGCTACTGACATCTGAGGACGTTCAGTGTAAATCTTTCACCAGTCCTGAGAAACAGCGACATCTTGTGGTTTGACTTTGTTTCTGTGGAGCCGCAGTTCCTGTAAATCCGCGTCATCAACTCGTTATGGCAATCTAATTATCGACAGGGAGACATCGAGCTTTGAAAAATGAATGATGAAATTCACGTCACACAGAATCACACAGGAATATTTAATTAACTTGTTAACGGAATCTTGGTTAAAAAATGGAGAATTATTAATTATATATTCAGTCCCACAGTAACGTCAGATAGAAATCATGAGTTTTGATTTTGGATTTACAGTTTAAACTCTAAAAAACAAGTCTGGATGACTTAACAAACATGTGGTATGTCGTTGAAACAGAACACACCATTCAAACCCTTGCCATTCCGCTCCACTATACCATTACGAGTGATTTATTATCCTTTTCAAACCTATTCTCCTGCCTTCTCCCGAAAAGATCTGGCGCCCTGATTAACCAAGAAGCTGCAAGTCTCCGGCTTAAATGTACCTAATGACATGACCTGTAGAGCCGGCTGTGCCAATGAATTCCGCCCCCTGGCGAAATGAAACATTAAATCCTCATCTGTGTTCCAAATGAAGGTCCCTCAATCTGAAGCCGTGAGGACCGGTCGTAGGCTCCCCACTGTTGGAAAATCCCTGTCCATATCTACTCTGTCAGGGCATTGCAGCAGTCCAAAGGTTTCAATCAAATCCCCGCTCGTTCTGTTGAACTCCAGCGGGTACAAACCCAGAGATTTCAATTCACAGTGATTGCTCACAACCCGGCACCTTGCCACACCGGACGCAGCAAACAGCTCACAGTTCAGTTCCATCACCGCACAGCATTCTGCGAAAATGAGTGAACAACCGGAATGTACGAAACAGGAAGTCACTGGCGCTGTGAAGCATCTCGCAAACTGCTGCATTATCATGCCGTGACACCAGCAACATGGAGATTACATGGAGTGACCGCCATAATAATGGCTCGAACTCAGTGTGGGAATGGTGAAGATATATGTGGAATGTATAAAACGCAAAGTCCTTTAACTTGCTTCCAATATTCTGATGTTGACATCATTACTGTAAAGGGCCAGAGTTGAAAATCTGCTATAGCACGGTCAATTTGTATTTATTGTATAAAATACCGTCAGGCCAAAATGAAATGTGTACCGACGTGGCGTCAAATCATAGACAAGTAGGGCCGAGCAAAATCATAACTGATCCGTACAGTGGGGCTTCGACGTTTGCTGAAACTAGATAGCTTCAGCCAAACAGAAAAATAGAGACAATAAGTCTCCCAGCAATGGGCTAATATAGTCGGCAAAGCAGCAATTTAACTGAAGGGAAATCTCCAAAACATGAGAGAAAGAGAATGGATGTAGGGATTGGCAGACTCGGCCAGGTCACTCCAAAGGTTTAGATAATGGGCACTTCTACAATGGATCTGTGTGTTTGTAATACCGGATATTAGGGTGATTTAATGTGCAAGGTAAAATACATTTTACAGACGAGAAATAACCAGAGCAAACTAATCTATAACAGAAAAATAAATGTTTTTCTTCTGAAATGACGGAAAGGCAGAACTGCTGGGAGAAGTAACGTTTTCGGGGAGTTCATTTCATTAATGTGCTTGTAGAGGAGGTCTGTTTATTTTTCGAAATTGATAAACTATTTGACCCTTTCATCTGAGCGGTAGAGGGTTCTAAAACATTTCAAAACTAACACAGCGGGGGAGAGCAGAAGAATTTTCACCTGCTCTCTGAACCTGGTCTGGGTCACTCCGTAGATAAATGTATTTGTGCAGCTGCTGAAATTCTGAATCACAGAACCCCAAAACTGTGCCTGAAAAAGCCGAATAGACATTTCCAAGTCGGTGTAAAGGCATCGTATGAGAATGAAGACCAGAGTGGTTGTCGCCCAACAGAGAAGGAAACTCGCCGACAGGCTGAAGAGCAGAATGATGGATTGTCTCCGACTCTCCATCTCTGGATCTCGCTGTTTCCCGCAATTCCCCAGTCCCTTCAGCCCCCTGCGGACTCTGCTCGCCGCCAGTATCTGTCTGACGGTCAGAGCATTGAGGGTCAAAATGAGGAAGAAAGGAAGTAACGGATTCAACAGACGGTCCACCCAATAAAACCACTCTAACCCTTTGGACAAAGGAAATGCGGGTCTACTGAAACAGATCCAATTACCCCTCACTAAGAACAATGATGCTTCCATATATATTAAATAAAACGGAATGTTTTTTAAACAGAAACCGATAGACAGTGCGCCAATCACCAATCCCGCAATTTTGGGGATGCAGTATTTTGTTTTAAATTTAGTGGAGCAAATGGCCACAAAGCGATCGAAAGTAAAAGCGACAGTAAACCAGACGGAACAGTCAACGGCCACGTGACACAGGACGTAGTGGACAAGGCAGAACGGAGCGTTGTCCAGGACTCTGTAATCAAATCCGTATGCTCGACCCATCTGGTAAAACAGGACATCGATAATCACCACCATTAGATCCGCCGCAGCCATCGCCACCAGGTAGCGCGTGACGCATCTGGAGAGACCGCAGTTTCCTCGGCTGAGAATGATGATCGCCACAAGGTTAACTGCAGTGAGACAAAAAAGACCAAAAATAAGAATAAAGGAATTCAAAAGCATTTTTTGGCAGAAATAGAGCCGTCAATTGTTCTCTTGAAATTAAATCCATCGTTCATCTCTGCTGGACATTATCAGTGGAGGTAAAATGATACTTTGTTTGTTCGAACACGTGAACGCAGCATAAAGCGTTTTACAGTAGCGCATGCTCACATTAATCTCTTCACGTTCACCGATGCAGCAGCGATGAGCAGAGTCCAAGAATGATGGAGCACAGAAACGGGTCCTTCGGCCCAATATCTCCAATCTGACCGACGTGGCCATCTGATACCGTTGTCCGTGATTGGATAAGATTCGTCAAACTGTCCATGTGTACTTTAAATATTGTTAACGACTCTGTTGCTCCCATTTCCTTTGTCAGGCTGTTCAATACACAAAGCAACTTCTATGCGAGGAAACGTCGCTCGGAATCCAGCTACATTTCTGCCCTCAATAAAATGCCACTCGGCTGAACCTCTCCCTGTAACTCAACCCCGAGCGTCCCTGCAGCATCTTTGTGAATACTGTCTGCACTCTTTTCAGCGGACTTCTGCCTTTCCTATAACAGGGCGACCAAGACTGTTCACAGAACTCCAAGCGCGGTATCTCCAAGGAGAGGGGGAGTGTAATTGAAGTGCGCATCTACACTTCATTCCTGAGGCTTTAGTTATTATTCGATTGCAAGTTCAGATTCTAAAACCAAAATCTTGCACCCCAGCAAACTTCCCTCTATTTTATTTGACTGATTCGGAGACAAGCCATTGCTCCGTGCAAAACATTTTTACAGAGTTGTAAAAATGCACGGCACTTTTTAAAATTTGTAATATCTAAGTCAAACGATGACAAAACATATCACACAACACACGTAAACATTGTCAGACAGTCACAATTGACAGGGAGGATGCAACAGTGAAATGTTCTGACGGGACGGCGATGGTGGTTTCTGAACAGTGAGCGACCGACTTCCATTCTGTCTTCATTGTGACCATTTGTGACAGTGTTGTAACTTGAAACAATGACAATTCACGTACGCTGAAGCTAAAATGTTTCAATGTAAATGTGGTTAGTTTAGTGTTTAGCACATTTATGGATTATATTCATTAATACAGTTAAATTCAGAGTATTTCATTATTATATTACCAAACAATTCGAAAGATTTTAGCATAATTTCAAAATGATGTTAACATGGTGTAAAAGAAATTCCAGCTGCTTGTCCATAAATGCCACGTTCGCGGGGGAGTCTCAATTATGGCGAGGCTGCGCACCCGCGCATCTTAGCGGGAATGGTGCTGACACCAAGCAACATAGATAAGAATTTGGTGACGGGAAAAATTGTGAATTATGGAAGAATAGAAAACAGAACGTCGTTTAATTGAACAGTGCCTGGAGAAACAGAAGGGGAAAGATGAGTTTACTTTTCAGAAAGAGGGGAGAGAATTTTTTTAGTAGAAATTGGTAAAGCAGTTCCAGTGATAAGTCTGCATTACCCAGGTTAAAACAACAACAAGGCAGGAGGTTGAGAGGAACGGAACAGCACTTTTGGGATCTTTTAATAAACACCGATTAAAATCACATCAGCAGTAGCTGTGAGCAGCCTGCGGCTGGAGGTCTCTGCTTCCGTATAAGTAATCGAAATGTACTTACCCGGGATACCGACAATTACAATGACTGAGTAACAAATAGCCCTCTCTTGAAACATTGTTAATCCAAGGTTGTTCTGTTCGGAATGTTCCCAGTTTCGAAATTTCATAAAAGTTGTAAATAGCCAGTAAATGAGCTCGAACAGTTATTACAAAGCCCAGAAACCAAATTTCTTTCGCGCCTACTGGGTAAAACTCTTCACGCATCACACGTTGTACAGAGTCCACCGCGTCTGGATGTTTCCGTCCTCAATATAGCTGAAGCACAGAATGACGTACTTTTATAGAAAAATCGGTCACCAATAATGAAAACAACTTGTACAGTGACTGGTGCTAATTACCGCTAGTTAGCAAAAATATCTCTGCTATAGCGAACCGTGATGCCAGTGGGGAAATAACACGCCTGATTTCATTGAACTGAACGCAACACCTGTCATGAAGCCTCAAGAGACGGCCGATGCTGGGATCGCAACACCAGATGCGATGTTGTCAAACTAGTCCGTGTAATGACAGGACATTATCTGCGCATCGCTGGTGACGACAGTAGGCTGTAATCCTATGGGTGAGTCCACCTCATCAGCGCTGATTCCACTCTCACTTGTCAATTCCCTGTGATGACGCACCTTTCATGTGACTCACTCTCACTTTGCTTGCCGTGATTTATTTTTTACTGGACATTAACATGAATGATTTCTGGCGCAAACCCTCTCTGTTTGCACTGTTACCGGAGTCAGTCGCAAACACAGATGTTGGCGAGTATGCGGCGCGAAATGCAAACCAATGACCCCAGCATTACAGACATTGTCCGCTGCTGTACCAGACAGAGAAAAACAGAAAATATTGCATCAACACCGGTTGATATTAGAGTCACCAGGTGATTTTCGAAGTTGTATTTCAGAAAGTATTTGATTGACAGACAGACAGACAGACATACTTTATTGATACCGATGGAAATTGGGTTTCGTTACAGCCGCACCAACTAAGAATAACGAAGAAATATAGCAATATAAAATCATAAATAATTAAATAATAATTTAATAATAATAAGTTAATCACGCCAAGTGGAAATAAAGTCCAGGACCAGCCTATTGGCTCAGGGTGTCTGACACTCCGAGAGTGGAGCTGTAAACGTTGATGGCCACAGATAGAAATGACTTCTAATGACGCTCAGTGTTACATCTCGGTGGAATGAGTCTCTGGCTGAATGTACTCCTGTGCCTAACCAGTACATTATGGAGTGGATGGGAGACAGTGTCCAAGATGTCATGCAACTCGGACAGCATCCTCTTTTCAGACACCACCGTCAGACAGTCCAGTTCCACCCCCACAACATCACTGTCCTTACGAATAAGTTTGTTGATTCTGCTGGTGTCTGCTACCCTCAGCCTGCTGTCCCAGCACACAACAGCAAACATGATAGCACTGGCCACCACAGACTTGTAGAACATCCTCAGCATCGTCCGGCAGATGTTAAAGGACCTCAGTCTCCTCAGGAAATAGAGTCGGCTCTGACCCTTCTTGTAGACAACCTCAGTGTTCCTTGACCAGTTCTTTGATTCAGGGAAAAAGTGCGTATTAAGCTGTTAAAATTACCTATGTAAGTGTGAACCTCTTATATATCTTATAACGTATCTGTATAAAATTTCCTACTCGTGCTGTGGATTTTGAAACGGTAAAGTGACGGACAAAGCCGATGTAGAATCCACCTGAGGAACAGTGAGATGCTGAAACACTGTTTCCTTCAGTTCGCTGTAGCAATACAATGCGCTGATAAGGCTGCCATCCACTGTCCTGTGGGTTTTGAAACGGTAAAGTGACGGACAAAGCCGATGTAGAATCCACCTGAGGAACAGTGAGATGCTGAAACACTGTTCCCTTCAGTTCGCTGTAGCAATACAATGCGCTGATAAGGCTGCCATCCACTGCCCTGTGGGT